>NW_007732389.1:0-213 GCF_000696425.1 Galeopterus variegatus | reverse complement strand
TCCACAAAAAGGTAAGAAGAAAACATTACATTAATGATACAAAGGTGGCTAAAAGAATTAATAAACTAGTAGTTAAAGCCATCATTTTAGCTCCTAAATCATTAAACTTACAAATGGTTTTCTAAGATTTTATCACAGGACAATATCAACAAAAAGCAAGTCAATCTAAGACACAAAATAAACTTGTGTGTAAGAAAGTAAAAGTAGACCCTA
>NW_007732388.1:128411-134169 GCF_000696425.1 Galeopterus variegatus | reverse complement strand
AGAAACTTGAACATCCATGGATTTCTGCATCTGAGAGGTTCTGGTAACAACCCCCCACCCCCACCCCACCCCAGCTACCAAGGTCAACTGGTCAGACTCCAAGCGAAAACTCAGACCTACTAAGTCAACGATGGCTGTAAAGTGTATTATAGAAACTAGAAACCAATCTTTCAGCCATGCTGCCCTTGTTCAAAAGGGAGCCATCGGTCAATTAACAAGTATTTGCTGCTAGTTTGGCCCAGCCTGGCGGTAAGAGGGTAGCATGAGATTCAAGAGACGAAGGCAAAATGACAACTATGCAAACAACACAGGACAGTATTTTCACGGCCTCACTTATGCTAGGCAGGTGAGCAGGGCTAAAGGAACTCAGAGAGAAAACACAGCTGTGATTAGAATGGAGGAGGTGTGACCCTGCAGAAAATGAAATGTCGGTAATAGAAAGTTAGAAGAAGGTGTTCCAGGTGGAAGAAACAGCTCTGGCAAAGGAAGAGAGGCAGAAGTAGAGGAGAGAAGTGCATGTGGCCAGGGGAGGAGGAAAGACATCTGGGAAGGACGGATGATGGCAGCTGGGTAGAGGAAGGTTAGGGGAACTCTGATGTCCCCAGAAGAGAAAGTGCAAGTATTGGGGAGAGGAGTTTGGGGAAGGAGAAAAACTCTAAGATCTTCACCTAGAAGCCATGCACAGAAGCAGGATCTCACAAGTATGGGGGGTGGTGAGACTTGCAGGAATTATGAGAGGAAAGGTAGGACTGACCTCCCAATTATTTTAGATGAGTCCAAGGTCACATCCTGACATTTGGCACCAGGGCAAATGCTTGGGATAAAATGGCCAATCAGGAATATTTAAATATGAGTACTGCCCATATTGATAGTTTTATTAAGATACACTTCCAGTATTTCAACAGGAAACAGAAAGCACATGCCTGAACTCTAGTAAAGAACAAGGAAAGACAGGCAAGAAAAGATTGTGTTGCAAGTGGAAAGCCTGGAGCAAAAGAAAAAGGCAAAGAGAAGTCCTGTGAGACTGGCTGTGTTCCCTTGCTGGAGGTTGCCCTGCACTGAGAAATGATGGTACCAAGTGATGCTGCTGGGCCCGAGTCGCTGTGGCCAGGCTCCGGCTGGTGGCTGAGTGTCAGCACCTCCTCTGCTCACACACTCTCAGACCCTGGGATTCTACCTGCTCAGAGACCTGCCTCTTACTGACCCTTCCTCTCAACCAACAGCTTCGCCCAGTAGCAAGTAAATACACTCAAATCCCTCCTGGTTTAAATAAATCAAACCAAAAAAATAAATGTCTACCATAACCACGATGAAAGACGAGATATCCATATCAATAAGAATACCTATTAACAATTTAATTGAAAAAAATGCAAATTTTGTTGTTTACAAAATTAAAGTTTCTGTATTAGTGTTCGGTTCCCAGATTCAAGATAATTTTGAATAATGTGGTCCTAGATGGCTTTTAAGAAAAACAGGATTATAAGTGGAGAACACTTTAAAAACTGAAAACTACTACTTCTACTATATTACTAAACTACCATGTATTTTCATGATATCATCACTGTGGAAAGAACTTAAGTCTCCTTTATTATCATTTTATCTTATTTCTACATTATAAATGGCGGTCGAGATAAAATGCAAGGCCATAAAAATGCAAATTATTAATAAATAAAACTAAATGAATGCAAATTAGAATAAGATAGTATTTTTCTCTATCAGAATGTGATAAAAAATACATCCCTATGCAGGGTTTGTAGGAGTACGTGTTGGTAAAACCATTTTGAAAAGTAATTAGGCAACTTGTATCAAGAATCTTAACAGTATTCATTTCCTTTAAAAACCATTAATTCTACTTTTAGGAATCTTCCTTAAAAAATAAAAGATGTATCATTTATTAAAGATTAAATAAACAATTTAAGTAATAAACATGAGAAAATACTTGAGCAAATTATAGAACATCTTATATGATGAACTATTATTCTGTTATTAAAACTTTTCTTGAAGAATATTCAATTATTTCTAAAATAGTCATCAACATACAGTAGGCTCACATTTGTATATACACATAGATGAAACATTAAGAATGAGTTGAAGAAAATATGGTAAAATGTTTTAAGTAGTTTTGGGGTGGTGGGATTTTGAGTGGAAATTTCTTTATGTTTATCTTTCCTCAATTGTCCATAAAGAGCACAAGTTATCTTACTAAGCAGAAAGGAATTAATTTCTAGAAACCCTCTTATGGTTGCTGTCTTTTTTTTCTTTTACATGAAAACTTTTTAAAGAATGCCTCTCTCGCAACGTAGAAAATGTTCTTATCCAAATAGGGTCACCAGAGTCAGCTAATATAAATGCAGAATGCCTAGTCAGTTTGAATCTCAGATGAACAACAACTTTATTTTAGTGTAAGTATGTCCCATGCAACACTTGAGACATGCTTATACTAACCACATACATACATATATGTACACACACACATATACACACATGTATATGTATGTATTCATGGCTCGTGTGAAACTGAAATTTAACTGGGCATCCTCAGTTACCTGGCAACCCTACACCCAGCTGTCCAGAGGCCCAATGCTGCTGAATGCAATGCCGCTGCAGGGAGCTCTTGCAGCAGGTGAGGCCCCCACATTGAACCCACCCATGGCCCGTGTGGCACCGTCTGGCCTGGTTTTCCTCCTCTCTCTGGCCTGCCTGTGGCTGGCAGGTGGACCTCCTCCCCACCCTGTCAGCGTTATTCAGAACCTGTCCTCAGTCCCCTCCTCTTCCCTGACCTGGCCATCTCTCTTAGGAGAACCCTTTCGACATGAGAGCAACACCTGTTTCAATGACTTTAACCCTCTTGGATATTCTGCTGACTCCCAGATTCAAGTCTATAGCCCAAAACTCCCTGGACTGAGGCATTTGCTAGAAAAATGGCAAGAGAGAGAGAGGAGTGAGAAATTAGGAGGCAGAATTAATAGACCTTGACTCACTGTTCCACGTGAGCGAGGTCCAGAGCACGTCTCAGGCTTGGCGCTCGGTAGGTTGTGGTGCTGTGCACTGGTTAAGGGACCCCAGGGTGTGAGGACACAGGCACTGTGGGGATGGTGAGTTTGGCTCTAGATGTGGCGAGTTCGAGGTGCCTGAGTGTCACCGCAGTGAAAATGCTCAGTAGGAAGCCCCAGGTGGGCCCCAGGCCTCGCCCACCTTATCTCGGCCTCCACTCTCTCTAAGGACCTCATGCTTTCCACAAATGCCACCGCCATCCCGTTACACAGCGTTCACACCTCAGGACTCAGGGCAAACGTCTCCTTCTCTGGGGAACATTCCTTGACCCCTTCCAACCTCTAAGTGAATTTGTGCCTTTTCTCAGTGACCCCACCACCACCTCAAGCGATGTCTGTTTGTGCACCCCGCCCACCTGCAACATCCCCGCACCCGAGCTGCCTGCGCCCCGGTCCTCTGCACCTGCCCCGCGCCTCCTGCAGGGCCCAGCAAGAGCTGGCCGGACAGAGCCGGTCCATACGTGTGCACCCCAGCTAAGCACTGCGAGGGGGCAAAACTGGAAAATGCACAGCCTGACCTCCACAAATGTACAGAATCACCTGATACTGAGCGGACAGACCACATGAAAGTAAGTACAAACTCAGTCATTTTATATTGAGAACAAAAAAGCACCCCACTTATGGAAGATAGATGCAGAGGATTTTCTGTAATTTTCACTATAGCAAGCAAGGTCTTTCCGTGCAGTAAACACAAGTCTCTTTTAATACCAAACTTAACGCAACAACCAGGGTCCTCTCAAGAAACAGACAGCAGCCCCGAATTAAAATAATTCAAGGAGGATTTCATAAAAGCACTATTTGTAAAGACAAGGGCAGGTGATAGTAAACCACAGGGAACGTGCAGCAGCCAGCCCAGGGCTGGTCACTGCAGAGCCGCCTCCACACAAGGCATGAAGGGGAGGGAACGGCTAAGGGGACCTGCGGAACAGTCACCCGGAAGGTCTCAGAGGAGGAAGACCCCTGATGTCACCCAGTGGTTCTCAAACTTTCTGGTCTTAGGAATCTCTTTACACTCACAAAAATTATTGAGAATGCCAAAGAGCTTTTGTTCATGTGACTTACATCTATCAGTATTTACCATATTAGAAATTAAAACTGAGATATTTTTAAAATATCTATTAATTTATTTAACATAACTAATAAACCCATTATCTGTCAATCATAATCAACATATGTTTATTAAAAAACAATTGTTTTCAACGGACACAAAATTGTGGCTAGATAGAAGAATAAGATCTAGTGTTATATAGCACTGCACGGAGACTACAGTCAGCAATAAATTACTGCATAATTTCAAGTAGGTTGTAGAGAGGATTTTGAATATTTCCAACACAAAGACGTGACAAATGTTTGAGGTGATGGATATGCTAAATGCCCCTCTATGGTCATTGCACACTATGTAAAGGTACCCAAATATCACATTGTACTTCATAAACATATACAAGTATCATCGGTCAAGTAAGAAAAAAATTAAAAAAGGAAAAAAATAAATAGAAAAGCAGCATTGTTTTACATTTTGCAAATCTCTTTAATGCCTGGCTTAATAGAAGAAAGCTGTATTCTCAGACCTGCTTGCATCTCAACTGCTGCAATATCACATCATGTACCATCTGGAAAGCCCCCCAATACTCCTGTGACAGCATAGGCATTACAGAGGCAAATCAAGTCTTGCTCTCATTATGCAATTAACTTTTACCTCGCAGATCCCAGAAAGGGTCTCAGGTCAATTGCACCAAGGTCTATGGCTATAGTCCTCAGCACAGGGACCAGGTCCAACTCACCTGAGTGTCCCCAGGCACATAAAAGGGTACTTCAAAAAGTTCATGGAAAAGTAGAATTAAAAGATTATATGACTCTTTCCATAAAATTTTTGAAGTACCCTCATAAGTCCCACAGTAGCATCCAAAAAATACTTGCTGCATAAATGGGCAGATAAATGCCTTTAGCAGTTAAAAGAATTTTGCATAAACATAAAACATAGTTTCATCTAATCTTTAAAAAAAATAATAGCACTGAAGAAACTCAAACAACTTCACAGCAAGAAAACAAATAACCCAATTAAAAAATGGGCAAAGAAACTGGATAGGCATTTCTCAAAGGAAGATACATGAATGATCAACAGACATGAAAAAATGCTCAACATCACTCAGCATTCAGGAAATGCAAGTCAAAACCACTTCGAAATACCATCTCACTCCAGTTAGGATGGCTAATATCCAAAAGACTGAGAGTGATAAATGCTGACGAGGTTGCAGAGAAAAAGGAACTCTCATACGCTGTTGGTGGGACTGCAAAGTGGTGCAGCCTTTATGGAAAATGGTATAGAGGTTCCTCAAACAGTTACAGATAGATCTACCATATGACCCAGCTATTCCACTTCTGGGAATATACCCAGAGGAATGGAAATCACCATGTCGAAGGGATACCTGTACTCCCATGTTTATTGCAGCACTATTTACAGTAGCCAAGAGTTGAAACCAGCCCAAATGTCCACCATCAGATGAATGGATCTGGACTGTGGTATATCTACACAATGGAATACTACTCTGCTATAATAAAGATTGAAATACTATCATTCGCAACAACATGGATGGACTTAGAGAAAATTATATTAAGTGAAAGTAGTCAGGCACAGAAAGAGAAATACCACATGTTCTCACTTATTTGTGGGAGCTAAAAACAAATAAATAATTATACAAACAAAC
>NW_007732388.1:114308-127785 GCF_000696425.1 Galeopterus variegatus | reverse complement strand
AGCAAGATTCTGAACATTTGAGGGGCCCTGACTATTTTCCTTCACTTTCCCTACAAGCACCAAAATCATAACTGCAGACTTAAACAATAATCTTGTGATTATTCTGTTTTACTCCTTTGTCCTTAATGAGACATCAACAAAAATAAACTACATCTATGGGTCGCTGGTGACCAGGGCTTTAAAAACATTCTCTTTTCAGACACTGACCAAAGGGTGGGGTGACTGTGGGTGCTGGGTCATATTGAAGAAATCTCCAGGCTAGAAAGAGAATGGATTCAAACCCAGTCCTGCCATGTTCCAGCAGAACTCAGGTGTAGACTGAGGAAAGTCAGACAGGGAGTTTTATTTTCTCATCTATAAAACAAAGCAGTTGGGGTGCTGTGGCTCATTGAACTTCCCCTATTCTGTGGTTCTGATTGCTAGTCACTAGTTAATGGTCATATCAGTGGTCAGTTAAAGGCATGTCCTGAAACACCTGCTCTCAGCTACATCTAGAATCTGACACTGATTTTCTTTAACAGAGAACCTGCCTGGGAAAAAGTTCTGTCTCATTCTATGTGATCGTTTGAGCTCCTTCAAAATTGTCTATCTGAATAAAAAAGAAATATTTCTTTGGTGGAAAAAAAGTTTTTAATGTGACTATATCTTAAGAGGATCCTATTTGGAAACCTAGGCAGTAGCAGTATTTCTTTCCTGACAAATTCAAATGCCATTTGGAAGATAGTGAAAAGTTTACCAGCTGAGTTATACAATTCATATTTTTACTTAGGAAAAGACACTTTAAAAAGCAACAGTTATCCATAACTATCTTCAGCTAATGTAAATGTATAGGACCTACACCATTCATATTTTGAAAAATAAAATAAATTCCAAGGGGAAGAATAATCAGTATCCAAACATCTCAGAGTCTGAATGATGGTAACACATAATCATTGCATGGACTTATAACCATATCAAAAGAAGCAGCAAGCACGGGTCATGAACCAGCTTGAGAGTTGAGAGACACCATCCCCAGCGTCCGCCCTAGGGGCCACAGTGCGCAGCCACCCACCCAATGCCGCATGGACTTATAACCATATCAAAAGAAGCAGCAAGCACGGGTCATGAACCAGCTTGAGAGTCGAGAGACACCGTCCCCAGCGTCTGCCCTAGGGGCCACAGTGCGCAGCCACCCACCCAATGCTGGCCAGCTCTTACAACGACCTTCCAGGTCACTGGCGAAAACTGCCTCGGCCCCCTCCCCTGCCTCGGCCACCCCTCGCTCACCCTCGCTGTACCTCACATGTCTGACTCAGATCACAGCATCCACAGAGGGATGCTGCCTCTGCATCACCAAATTAGTGTTTGTATCTGGACTCCCTGGAGCTTGAGTCTTCACAGACTCTGATGTGACCTTCGGTCTCTACTTTCTGCATCCCATTCAATCTGAGATATCAACCCTCTGCTCTAGGTTCGCCCTTGAAAGCCAACCTGTGGCCCCAGGCTCAGCCCGGGTCCACCAGGCCGGCTGCAGTCACTCCTCGGAGGTCAGAGAGATCTGTCTTCTATGCTTCTCGAGTACCAACCAGCCTTGTGATGTCTGGCAAGTAACGATCTCTCTGGGCTCTCACTCTGCCGTCTGCAAAGTGGGAACAGTTATAGACAGACTGATGGCAAAGACTAAAGTGGTCGATTGCTGAGGTGACTTGCAGTGTGCAAAGCACTGCCCAAACTTAAATAGTTGTTTTTCCTTTGTTAAAAAGTATTCCCAAAGCATAATTTTCCTTCAGTCCTTGAATAAGCTTGACAATAGCCCTCTTATCTAAGGAACTCAAAACAACTGGAAACGCTGTCTTTCGTCTTGTGACTCAGGGACGGCAGCTCTCTCCTTCCTAACGCACAGCCAGGGATGGAGGCAGTGAGTGTCCTGTGTAACCTTGACCATCAGTCCCAACAGCTTTGGGAAACTGGGGTAGCTCAGGGTCACTCAAGGCCCTTGCAGACAGCCACTAGCAAGCAGGGATTTGATGATGGATCTGTTCCCGCCGGGTCACACTGCCGGAGCCGCAGCGGACGGGCTGTAATGAACCCTTCTTCTCAGCAAAAACTCTGCCAAGCGCCAAGATCTGCCAGGCTGGGAATTGCAGGCTGCAGCAGGACCAGAAAGTGTCCAGCCATCAGGAGTTTTGCCCTTGCCTGGGGCCTGTCCTGACTGATTAAGAGGCAGCCAATTTACTCTGCATAAGAGAAAGATCGCTTGTCAGAGTAGGGGGAAAAATTCCCTTAGAGTCAACTATTTCCCAACCACTGCCAGTCTGAGGGCACCTAGAAGTCCCTCATACTATCTGTACACATGAACTGTTGCTCGCCGCTGCTATGAGATAAGGTGAATTAACCCGTTGGCCAAGGAACGGTATCAGAAAATAACCCACTCGCCTGCATGATGCTTGCCTGGGGGTGACCTTGCTGCTTCTCCCAGGCCCCACACTATTGGGGGGAAAGACGATCAGAGAGGATTAGGGGCCACAGCCCACCTCTCTGGAGGAGCTTTGCTGGTGGTGACGGGCCAGGACTACCTGTTAGAGCCCCCCACCCCCACCCAGGCTGGCTTTCTGAGGAGGGTACCGTGAGTCGGTCCTTGAGGTTGCATCCCAGGTTGGCCCATCTGCCCTACAGCAGGGAAGACAGCTGGTGGTTTATGGCCCATGGTGGGAGCCTCCACATTCAGCATCAGTGCACTTTTTGCCCCTGCTCTGCTCCTCTTTTCATCCCCTCAGTGTTTTTCTAGGAGGAGGGTATGAACACTTGCTCTGGCATCTCTGTCTTTTTCAGAAGAACAGGGTATCTCCCACCCGACGGTTCGAGTCTGACCAGCCAGTGTCTGGATTCTGAGGATCAAGGTGGTGTTTCTGCCTGAGGGTTTGGGGGCGGCTGGCTGGCAGGGCCCACAAGCAATGCCTTCCAGGCCTGGCATCTTGTTCCTCTGCCACCTCTCACGCGCTAGCCACACCTCAGCCCAAGACTGAGAGGAAGTGCACGGAGTTATTTTGTAAGAGGTGGTGGATCTGTGCTAAGCCTTCACATCACGTGTTCACTGAGATGAAACCCAGGTAAAGACAACAAGCAGCCAACCCTCCACGGCGGCCAAGTGATCAGAGGAAAGGCTCCAGGGGACCCTCTTCCACCCACTCCCCATGAGCACAAACACTCTTCTTATTCACCTAAAAATGGATGTTTGATAATAGAGGGGAAGACAGACCATATTTTAGGCACTGTTAAAACAAAGAAGCAATTGAAAAGAAGCCTATAATTTTAAACTAAGATACAAGAAAAAAATGTTTATTTTCAGACATTGCAAGAAACAACTGTATTGAGGACTTGTGTTTTATAAGAAACCAGCCAGGGAAAACAATCTACATCTGCATGCTGGAATTCCTCTATAAAACTTTCCAAGAATAACATACCTCAAGCTCCATAAACCGTGATACCAGCGTGAAACCAGCTCAGCGGCAAACAGATTTTAAAGGAAGAGGCTGACATTTATACTACAGAGAACAAAATCAGAAAATTCCTGAATTCCCTGTTTCTTGAAATATAAATTCTATTTATTCTGTGGTCAATGACCCCTTATTTGGGATATTCTTCCCAGTAAGTCCATCTAATAGGTTTGCTTCATGTTTCATATTCCAAAGAAAAAAATCATCCTTAAACTTCTGTGGATCTACAATGTGTAAACTGTGATGTAGAAGGCTATTTACTACACTTATCTTCAGTTTTTCAAATACATGGGAGGGAAAACTAAAAGGGAAATTGGTAAGATGGGAATGCAGGAATTTATTGAGACTTCAGGGAAAATGGCAGACTAGAGGTGCCCAGGGCTCATTCTTCCCACAGAAGATCGAAAGGGCCCATTGACACAGCAGTTGCTGGAGCCATTGTCCAGTCCAATGCAGGAATTTATTGAGACTTCAGGGAAAATGGCAGACTAGAGGTGCCCAGGGCTCATTCCTCCCACAGAAGATCGAAAGGGCCCATTGACACAGCAGTTGCTGGAGCCATTGTCCAGTCACAGAACCATAGCCCATCACGAAACAGCTCCCCACAGAGCAGAAGTCCTGTGGGTGGCCCACCACTGCAGCCACAGATTCCACAGACATGAGGGAGGCAGCTGAAATCACTGCCAACACTGCCACCAAAGAGAATTAACTCTGCTACTGCCAAGGACTCTGCAGATGCAAGGCAGGCAGGTGCAGCTGCCAGCACCACTGCCACCACAACAAGGTAACCCCACTGTCACCAAGGACACCACAGACATGAGGGAGGTAGTTGCAGCCACTGCTGCTCCCATGAGTTAACCTTGCTGATGCTGGGGACACCACAGATGTGAGGAAGGCAGGTGCAGCCACTGACACCACTGTCACTGTCATAACATAACCCCCTGCCACAGCAGACACCATAGCTACATTGGCTGCGACTGTGGATACCACAGCCAAGCGAGTGGCTCCTGCAGCCACCACTGCTATGGTCACCGTACAAATGGAAACTAAAAACAAGGAGGAGTAGCTATTCTTGTAATGAATAAAATAGACTTTAAACCAAAAACCATAAAAAGACACAAAGAAAGCCATTACATAATGATAAAGAGACATATCCAACAAGAAGACAAAATATAAGTATATATGCACCCAACACTGGAGCACCCAGATGTATAAAGCAAACACTATTAGATCTAAAGAAATAAATAAACCCCAATACTATAGTAGTTGGGGACCTGAACACCTGTCTGTTAGTATGGGTTAGATCATCTAGGCAACAAACGAACAGAGAAAAACAGGATTTAAACTAAACTTCAGACTAATTGGACCTAGCAGATATCTATAGAACATTTCATCCAACAACTATAGAATATACATTCTTGTCATCAGCACATGGAACATTCTCTAGGATAGACCACAAATTGGGTCACAAATCAAGTCTCAACAAATTTTTAAAAGTTGAAATCATTTCAGGTATCTTTTTAGACCACAAGGAATTAAAACTAAAAATCAATAACAAGCAGAACTCTGGAAACTATACAAATACATGGAAATTAAACAACATGCTCCTGAACAACCTAAGGGTCCAAGAAGAAATTAAACAGGATATCAAAAATTTTTTTGAAACTAATGAAAATAAAGGCACATCATACTAAAACCTGTGGAATACTGCAAATGCAGTACTAAGAGGAAAGCTTATTGCAATAAATGCTTACATTAAAAGAATAGAAAGATTTCAAATAAACAACCTAATGCTACATCTCAAAAAACTAGAAAAACAAGAACAATCCAATCACAAAATTAGTAGATGGAAAGAAATAATTAAGATCAGAGCAGAACTAAATGAAAAAGAAACAAACAAAAATGTCACAAAAGATCAATGAAACAAAAAGTTGGTTTTGTGAGAAGATAAAGTAGATAAACCATTAGCAAGGCTAACTAAAGAAAAGAAGAGAGAAAACCCAAATAAAAATCAGAAATGAAAAAGGACACATTACCACCATACCACAGAAATACAAAGAGTCATTAGAGTCTATTACAAACACCTATATGCCAACAAATTTGAAAAACTGTAGGAAAGGGATAAATTTCTGGACAGACACAAACTACCAAGACTGAACCAAGAAGAAATAGAAAACCATAACAGACCAATAATGAGCAATGAGATTGAAGCAGTAATCATCAATCTCCCAACAAAGAAAACCCCAGGACTGGATGGCTTCTTGGCATTCTACCAAACCTTTAAAGAGGAATTAATACCAATTTTCTTCAAATTATTCAAAAAATTGAAACAGAGGCCATTCTCCCAAACTCATTCTATGAGGCCAGCATCACCTTGATACCAAAATCAGACAAAAATACAATAAAAAAAAGAAAACTACAGGGTAATATCTTTGATGAACATAGGTGAAAAATCCTCAGTAAAATATTATCAAATAGAATACAGTAACAAACCATAAAAATTATGCATCACAATCAAGTGGGATTCATCCAAGGGATGCAAGGATGGTTCAACATATGCAAGTTAATAAATATGATACACTGCATCAACAAAATCAAGAAGAAAACACATACAATTATCTCAATAGATACAGAAAAGCATTTGACAAAATTCTACATCCCTTCATGTTAAAGACTCTCTACAAATTAGGTATAGAAGGAACGTATTCAACACAATAAAAGAAATATATGACAAACCCACCACCAATATTAGCTTGAATGGGGAAAAGCTGAAAGCTTTTTCCTTAGGAACAGACACAAGACAAGGTAGCCCACTCTCACCACTCCTATTCAACACAGTATTGGAAATACTAGCCAGAGTAATCAGGCAAGAGAAAGAAATAAAGTGCATCCAAAATGGAAAAGATGAAGTCAAATTGTCCTGTTTACAGATGACATGGTCCTATGTATAGAAAAGCCTAAAGACTATACCAAAAAAACTCTTAGAGTTGATAAATGATTTCAGTAAAGTTGCAGGATACAAAATAACACACAAAAATCAGTAGCATTTTTATACTCCAACAACGAACTACCCAATAAAGGAGTCAAGAAAGCTAACCCATGTATAGTCACAAAAAAAATAAAATACCTAGGAATAAATTTAACCAAGGAGGTGAAAGATCTCTACAATGAGAACTACAAATCACTGTTAAAAGAAATTAAAGAGGACACAAAATAATTGATAGACATTCCATGCTCTTGGATTGGAAGAAGTAACATCATGAAAATGTCTATACTACCCAAAGTTGTCTACAGATTCAATGCAATCCCCATCTAAATAGCAATAACATTCTACACAGATATAGAAAAAACAATCCTAATATTCATATGGAACAGCAATATGAATAGCCAAAGCAATCCTGAGCAAAAAATAAATAAAGCCAGAGGCATAACACTACCTGGCTTCAAATCATATTACGAAGGTATAGTAACCAAAACAGCGTGGTACTGGCATAAAAACAGACATTTGAACCAATGCAATAGAATAAAGAACCCAGAAATCAACCCACATACTTACAGCCAATTGATCTTTGACAAAAGCACCAAGAACATACATTGGGAAGAAGACAGCCTCTTCAGTAAATGGTGCTGGGAAAACTGGACATCCATATGTAGAAGAGTTCGAAACTAGATCCGTACCTCTCTCCATATACTAAAATCAACTAAAAATTGATTAAAGACTTAAGTATAAGATCTTAAACTACAAAAATCCTAAAAGAAAACACAGGGGAAACACTTCAGGGAGTAGGACTGGGCAAGACTTTATGAACATGACCCCCAAAGCGCAGGCAACAAAATGAAAACCAAACATGGAATTACATCAAATTAAAAAGTTTCTGCACAGCAAAAGAAACAATTAACAGAGCAAAAAGACAATCTACAGAGTGGGAGAAAATATTTGCAAACTATGCATATGAGAAAGGATTAATATCCAGAATATACAAGGAACTCAAACAACTTAACAGTAAGAAAACAAGTAACCCGATTAAAAAACAGACAAAGGAGCTGAATAGGCATTTCTCAAAGGTAAATATATAAATGGCCAACAGACACATGAAAAAAAACTCAGCATCACTCAGCATAAGGGAAATGCAAATAAAACCACATTGAGATATCACCTCACTTCTATTAGATGGGCTATTATCAAAAAGACAGAGAATAACAAATGCTGGTGAGGGTGTAGAGAAATGAGAACCCTCCTACACTGTTGGTGGGACTGTAAAGTGTTGAAGCCATTATGGAAAATGATATGGAGGCTCCTCAAACAACTACAGATACAACTACCATACGATCAAACAATCGCACTACTGGATATATACTCAAAGGAATGGAAATCATCATGTCGAAGGGACCCCTGCATTCCCATGTTTATTGCAACTTTATTTACAATTACTAAGATATGGATCCAACCTAAATGTCTATCACCAGGAGACTGGATAAGGAAAACATGGCATATTTACAAAATGGGATACTACTCTGCCATAAAAAAAGAATGAAACATTGCCATTTGCAGCAACATGGATAAACTTAGAGAAAATTACCCAAGTTTATTTTATTAAAATTAGTGAAATAAGCCAGGCACAGAAAGAGAAATACCACGTCCTCACTCATAAGTGAAAGCTAAAAAATAAACAAATAAAAAAAGGAAAGTAAGAAAAATACAATGATCACAATAATGCATTGAACTTTCAAAAGGAGAAAACAGAACTGAGGTCACCAGAAGGAGAAAAGCGGGAGGGAGAGGTAAGGGAGGAATTGATAAAGGCCACGAAAAATGGTTACATTGTATAATGTTGAATATACTAATTATCCTGATTTGAGCATCACGTATTACACACAGGCATTGATATTCAACTCTGTACCCACAGATACGTACAATGAACTATGTTATAATAAAAGAAAAAAGAAATCAATAACAAAAATTTTTTTAAAAGGAATTCATCAATAAGGAGCAATGTAAATTCATTAGGGGAAGAGGATCAATTCTGATTATTAACCTATTTGTAGTTCATTCAAGAGACAAATTTGCTGCAGTTCAGGCCCATAGAACAATTTTAATGAGAGGAAGAACAAAGATTTGTGGAGTTTAGGCTAAAGACTAAAATAGCAGAAGTGGTTTTATCACCCACTACCAAGAAACATGTCCTAGGAATGACCTTGCACAGCACAAAAAGACCGAGAGCATTCGGCTCACGGAGCAGGTAGGCAGAGCAGCAGCATGCTCTGATCGTCGTCTTTGGTGGTGGAAGAGAGTGTGATCACAAGGAAAGTCCTAGCTGTCTCCTACCCACAGCGGAGCCTTCAAGCACAGGAGCCCAGATCCTCCTCAGCCACCAGGCGAGGCAGGCGTCCCTGCAGCTGGCTCACCTGGCACACAGAGAGCCCCCAGCTGGCACAGGCTTGGTGTCTGGGAGGATGAGCTGGGATGTGAAGCCAGGCCTATCAGGTGCTGAGTCATTACTTTGTAAAACTGCGCTAACTTATATATCTAATTTTGAAAACTGTTTAACTTTCTAAAATTGTACTGTGTATATGTATATATATGCATATGTTTGTGTGTGTGTGTGTGTGTGTATCTCAGAATATTGTTTGGCCTTGAAGGAAATCCTGCCATATGCAATAATAGGAATAACCTGGAGGACATTATGCTGAGATAAGCCATTCTCAGGAGGACAAATGTGTCATGATTCCACTTATATGAGGGATCTGAAATAGTCAAAATCATAAAATCAGAAAGTAGGATGGAGGTTACCAGGGGCTGGGGGCATGACAAGGGGTAGGTAGTTACTTATTAATAGTCATAAAGTCTCATAAAAGCAAAATGTAAGAGATCTACTGCACAACATGGCACCTACAGTCAACAATAATACATTGAATGCAGAAATTTATTAAGAGGTAGATCTCATGTTAGGTATGCTTACCACAGAGGGGTAGGTAGTTACTTATTAATAGTCATAAAGTCTCATAAAAGCAAAATGTAAGAGATCTGCTGCACAACATGGCACCTACAGTCAACAATAATACATTGAATGCAGAAATTTATTAAGAGGTAGATCTCATGTTAGGTATGCTTACCACAATAAAATAAAGTTAAATCAAGATGAAAAGTGTCAGGTGTTATCATCTGAGTGAATGAATTAATAGAAACTTCATGGCAGGTTACATACCCCATGACTTTTAGGTGGGGGTCCTGAAACCTTAGATCCCTGAGGTTTGCTGAGGTTATTTTGTGATTTGGCCCTGCTCATGCTTTTAGCAATAAACCATCCTTAGGCATTTTTGCCTCTCTAATTAACAAAGGGGATGCTTTTTAAAGTTGGCTTTTTAAGAAGCTAGGGCAAGATATGGGTTTGGCGGCATCATTCACAGAACAAAATCGGCTCCGGCTCACCCTAAACCACTCTCTTTCCTTCTAGGCACAGAGCAATCAGATCTTGACTCCTGTGTCTCTGTCACCAGCACTCTGAAGATCGGGGAGGAAAGCAGAGTTCCCAAGATTTAGACTTGCCTGAAGCCACCAGATGTTATCGACAATCTATTTGGTAAGGCAAGTTCTTTTTGTCTGTTTCCCTATTCACTGTGAATTAATTAGTGCTCCCAGGAGGGAAATGTTAGTCTTTGTTTCAACCCTGCAAAGTGTTCTAACTAAATAATCTTTCTGATAGTAAATCACTTAGACGTCTATAATTTTCTAATTTCTCTAAGTCCCTTTCCCTCCTCCCACCCACAACAGGGCCAGACATATAACAAGGAGCAGTTCATCAATGCAGAGTGACTGATCCATTCATTCAGGAGGCACTGTTCTAAAGCAGATCGAGTTACTCGATTTTCATATGTGAATTTTGCTTTTTGCCTATGTGAACAGGATGTCGGGGAGTAGGGAACCCAGATGGTCCATACCTGTGTTAGGGACAGAGAAACCCAGCTTCGAATGTGTAATTCTCCTAAAAATCTGTAATCTTTTTACCATGTAAAAGATATATTTTTGCAAAGGGTGGTGCCTGGCACAGAGTAAGTGCATGTTAAATGTTTACAATTGTTATTTATCATTACCAGGTCCAGAGGTAAAAATACAAGTGAGACAGGGTGGTCTCTGCCTTGAGGCATAGGCACGAATGTGGTAAGGAGACTCCAAAATCACCCAGAGGTGGAACCCAAGACACTCCTATTCATGATGCATCAAAGAGCATATTTAGAAATCCAGTTCAGTCCCAATTAGTTTATCTGAACGAGGTCCTCATAAAAGTTGGATGTCGACTTTGATCTGCAGAGACAGAGGGCGACTCTCAAAGGCTTGTCCTCTGAGGGGATCATGAGCTCTGCTGTCTCTCTGCCACTGGCCCAGCGTCCTGTCCTACCACAGCCCCTCCCCCTTTTCAAAAATGGTTTTATGAGGTTTGCAATGAAAAATTCAAACTGTAGGAGCAAAAAGAAGATGAAGCAAGTTAAATAAAAAAGAGGTGAAAGACAATTATACTAGAAAGCACAGGTTAAGAGAAATGACTGCAGTGGAATGTAAACTTTGATTCTCTGATCACTGGGGCCAAAGGCGAAACATTGTGTGCATGTTTATTATTGTTTGCAAGAAAAAATAGCAATTCCTGGAAAGACAAACATTTGACATTTTACTTATTTCATTCAGCACTTATTTATTGAATGCCAACTGCAAGATAGGCAGTGTTCTAGAAGCTTCCTGCCTAAAACATACATGGTCCCTATGTTTGTAGAGCTAGTTGGCTGGCAGGGGAGGGGCAGACCTGGGATTAAATTTCAGATAGATGTGCAGGAAAGCAGAGCTGTGTGTCTCTGGGCAAGTTACTCAACTGCTCCGAGACTCAGTTGCCCATCTCTAAAATGAGGATAGCAAGATCTACTCTGCAGGGCTGGTCTGAGACATACAAGTGAAATAAAAGGCAACTAGAGCAGTGCTTGGAACACAGTAGACAATCCTTACAGTAGCTTGTTTTTGTTTTGTTTGTTTTTTCATTATTGTCACTGTTAGAGCATTTATTTGCCATTTCATAAAGGAATTCCAGCAGCTTCTTGAGGACAGTTTCTGACTAGGGAAGAGAGTGAGTCCAGAGTAGCATCAAATTCGTCTCCTCACACTTTTGACTGAAACGAGCCCCCTCTCTTGTCCTAAACTAGCACCGACTTCTCAGTGACCCACAGTGAACACCAGGACCCAAGAACAGAGACTCCCTATCCACAAGGCCTGTTTAAAAATCACTGCTATGTTCAGCTAATACTCCTGACATCTGGCCTCCTGCACCTCTGCGTTTAAGCCCATGGGCAGTGCTGACCCACTGAGGAGGAAATGAGGCTTTAAGCTCCCAGGTGGTGGTGAGAGAGAGGAGGAGCCCCCATTCTCCCTGATTCACCTTTGCCTGATCATCAGCTACACACACACCAGGGATCCCCGCGAGTAAGAACAGCTTCCCATCCCAAACTTCAGACTGCCTTTCTCAAAGCGCAGGTGGGAGGAGGACTCCCAACAGCACAGAGTATCTCTGGCTCACCCATAACATGCATTGGTGTTTTCTTTTTGAACTGGAAAGGAGCACCCTAAATAGGAGTGCTCTAAACAGTACCCCGTAAGAGTGAAGTTGGGGTTTGAAATGAGAGAATGTGAGCATGAGTTGAGCCTACGAGTTTAGAGAGTCCACCTTCTTTTCTTAATTTGGTCATTTGTTAATTTCACAGAAACCACAGCCTTTTCAGGGAGAAGGGGCACAAGAAAGATCCAACATGGAGGCCCACCCTGAGAGACATGTCCCACATGGCAGCTGGGCCTACAGGGGCCATGGCAGGACCAGCTACCAGCTGCAGACCCAGAGTCCCAGACACCATGTGAGGAGGTGAGGAAGTGGTGGAGTCATTCACTCACTCTTTCAGTCCACTGATAATTCTGGGAGAGCCGTGATACACCAGAACAGCTCTTTGCCATAAAAAAGGGGCACAGAGACCAGCAACAGGACGATGTTAGAAATCACTTGCTTCTTGCTCTCTGAAACCTTTCCAGGCATCTCACATGCACAGACGCACATGCACGCGCACACACACACACACACAGTGGCATCCTACACTCACCTTGTTCCCCTCCCACATCCAGAGCACTTGCAGTACTTTATCTGTGACAAAGCACTTATCACATCACACTGTGATTACTAGAGCATGTCCTTGTGTCCTTATGTCACTACATACATGTGGAGCTCCTTGTGGGGAGGGAAATAGGATGAGTTTAGTTATGCTAAGTGCCCAATACCGAAGGTCCTCGGTTATTTCTAGAATTAGTGGACAGATGACTGTACTCATGGTGCAGATCCTGTTCTTGCACCTGCCCCTTCTGGGCTTCAAAATGTACTTAACATATTATAGTATTACTTTAAACATTTATTCTTTAAAATAACATTATATTCTATGAAATCATTTGAATAAAGGATTTCCAACCATTGGCTGTCAGATTAATACCTAGAAAGTAATTTACCTTCTAATTATTTTTTAATATAAAGTGATTACTTCAATTAAGGACTTCTAATTTTTCCAGTTATCTTCCTTTTCCTAAATTCTTGCTAATTTCATTTGCTGCTGTGTGTTGTTCCTAAATCAAATGTGTCTTCTACAGTCTTCTGAGACCTCCCTCCAAGTTCATGGTGTTGGACACCTCTCCAACAATCCTCCAGCCCACCTTTCCCTGCAGCCGTCGCTGCAGTAACCAACCTCTTGCAGGTATAGACAGAGCAGCTGGAGTGCCTCTCCCCAGCTGCCCTGTACACATCTTTCTTTCTAAAAAGGTGAGACCAGCACCCACTCATGCACCTGACAAACTAGAAGGGGCAGTATTAACACCCCAGGGGTGCACCACTTGACCAATGGCAAATGGAAGCCAGTTGATTCCTGGTCCCCCTTATACAGCCCAGGCAGATTAATTCTTTTTTTTTTTTTTTTTTTTTTTTTTTTCC
>NW_007732388.1:112020-113474 GCF_000696425.1 Galeopterus variegatus | reverse complement strand
CCAGTGAGCGGGAACCGGTCTGTATGTGGGATCCGAACCCTCGGTGGGAGCGCCACCACACCCCCAAGCAGTGCACTGTAGCAGTGCGCCACTGGGCTGGCCCCCCAGGCAGATTAATTCTGAGGCATGTTCTTCAAGGCTCCTCAGACAGATCTAGCCCCAACTGGTCCACAGCGTGACCAGCTTGGAAAACACAGTTGGGTTGACTTCCCCAGCTTCCCAGTTTTACTTCCCAGTTCCCACTTCTGTTCCCACAAATCATTTTCCATCATAAGCCACCTGCGCACAAGCCCTGTCTCAGCTTTCCTTTCTAGGGAGAACCCAGGCCAAGACATCCAGTGAACAGTGAGCTGAGTCTCACTGGAGGTTTACAGGGATCCAAACCCTTGACTTGGTGTTATAGCACCATACTCTCTCCAACTGAGCTAATGGGCCAGCCCTGTATTGCTATTATTAAGAAAGTAATAGGGAGTAGGGAAGATAAAGACATGCTGGAATATCCCTTTGAGTTTCTCAAAGTTCAGCATGGAAGGAATGCTCTATGTATTCATCCAGACATGTATGCTGGAAAGAAACTAGGAAAAACTGCTTTAGCATGCATAAATTATTTCTTCTAAGATGCCCTATGCATGTTGATAAATACTGCCCAAAATGCATTTCCTAACAAAAACAATGACATCCCTCTGTGACTCCAAAACTATGGCTTCCTGGGAGGAAAAGCTAAGGTAGATGGTCAAAGGGTCATTTGAGCTGGGGTCCATGGATGTAAAGAAGTCGGGCGATAGAGTCAACCTGGGTGAATAACGTCCAAATCTCAGAACAGAGTGAAAACTGAAGAGTAAAGAAACCCATCTTCAATTCATCCTTAGACTTAAATGTTTTGCTAGGCTTCTCTTTGGAGCTGAATGGGAATCTAATCAGATATCTGAAGTGGAAAGAGCAGCTCAGAGTCACAAAGCGTGAAGCCTCTAGGCAGCCCTGTTGGCGCCAGGTGTGCTCAGCCCAGGTGTGTCCCCCATTCCCAGGGCCGTCCCGTCCCAAACAACCCGCGCGCACCAGCCAGGACTCTCCGAGGTTGCCATGCTCTGACTCAAAAGAATTGTTGGTTATTATTATCCAATGTGGAAACAAGTCCCCGAAGCCTTAGGTTCAGGACTAGCCCCTCCCATGGAAAGGAAAATACACATTTATCTAGTTTCTGATGTCCCAAGGAAACTTTTAAAATAAGGCAGTTTTACAGAAGACAGAACCTTCTTTTTTTCTTGTTCCCTTCAGTCCATGTGTTTTCTCCCCTTTCAGAACATTTTCTTGAAACAAGTTCAATAGATATGGATTTATTGCTCACAAAATAATTATATACTTTAAGTATAAAGGGTGTTATGGGAATAGAGAAGAAGCAGGTTTATCTAATGGGCTCTCTGCTCTATATTCAACCCTTAGGTTTTAAAAAAAAG
>NW_007732388.1:72373-111003 GCF_000696425.1 Galeopterus variegatus | reverse complement strand
TTAAATCTACTAACCTGATTTTCTTAAAACCAAAGATATTTTTGAAAATTATCTTTACTCTGGGACTTGATCACCAATCCAGAAATCCTAATTTTCTAAGTGACAGTCTGTGATTTAAACACTCAGAATCTGATGTGTTAATGAACATGAAATATAAACAAGATCCTTAGTGTGATTTCCCTTATTCAAGAAAATGATAGCAAAATCCATCGCAGGAGACACACAACAACTAAGATTTACTGCATACTGACATGGGCCAAGCACTGTACTGAGATAGAACCAAAACAGGTAAGGATTTCACAGTCAAGCAGCAGGGGAAAAAAAAAAAGACATAAATGATCAAGTTTAATAAAAAATGTGATGACTACAATGTAATGAAAATTTATTTTTTAATGCTATGAGTCTCTAATCTAATTGACTTAAAATGCTTAGGCACAAAATTCCAAGTGCCAATGGCCAAAAGGGGTGTTTAATACTGGTACCCAGAGAGTATCAAGGGTCTCACTGATTTCTGTGCAATAGATTATCTTTCCCTTTGCCACATCAGCCTCATGGCAAAAGCCAGAGTAGACACAGTCATGTCCTGGGGCCAACGAAAGGGATCTCAGTTCAGGGAGAGCTGCTGCCCTGTGCAGACAGAGACCCGCTCTTCTAGGAATAAGCGGTTATAACCCAGCTGTATTCAATGCCCTGATCCAAGTGAGAGATTATTCAGCAATATAATTGCTCTGGACAAAGGAAAGATAAATAGACAATGTGAATCCCAGGTGATAAAGGAAGAACAACCAGCCTTGGATGAACATGGATGGTTTTCATTGGTTTCATAAGTGGGTGGAATTGGAAATTAGCAACGGAATCCCAGGATAGTTTGAGCCTCTTTTGAGCACCTACTAAATGCCAGGGGTTTTCTAAGATACGAGATCATTCTGTTTTCATATATACACGCACACACATGCACATACACACACTGATATAAGTGCATACATCTACAATTATGCCTAGGCTGAGTAAGTATCTCTATGTCTCTCTAATCTTGCAGTATGGTTTCAGTCAATTTCAGTCATTTTTTGGCCATCTTTATAATGTCCCTGGCTAAATAATCTCCTCTGGTCTCTGTTTTAACCACTTTTGTGAACTTTATGAACACTGACTAACATTAGCAATAAAGATTCTGGTGCCTTGAGCCCGTCAGATAAACAGCACCCACTTACAAAATTTGAATTTAAATATTTATTCCATATTCCATGTTTATTCTGAGTGTCCCATGGCACACAAGGGAAGAAAGAAAAATCTAAATTGGTATGTAGTTACGAAGATTTGATTTGAAAAATCCAAGTTGTTAGCACACATCTCCTTAAAATCAGGAAGTAGAAGCTGACAGCTCCTTAAGTTCCCTTCAAACTCTGTGTGTCTTACAGGATTTGAGAGTCCCTTGTCCAGACCCTTTGTTAACTTTCACGTGACCCTCAGAAGCTCCACAGCCTTGCTTCAAACCCTGCTGATTGAAATATCAATGAAGCCTTAGATACTATAATCGACCTATATCCAGGAAAGGAAATATCTAATCAAAAGTCATTGCCCATACTAATAATATAAAATTGTGGAATATGATGGAATTGTTGTTGTATTTTTAACAAAAGCAGGGAAAGCACATTCTAAACCATTTTCTTTCTAAGTGTTTATTGGTTTTCTGGAGGGCAGCTGGTGCCTTTCAACATCCAAAAAATAAATGACAGAGTACCTTAGATGCTATTCCTGGGATTTGTCCCTTTGTCCTATGATGCATGTATTCATGAGCTAGAAGCCCCCAGGAAGTCCACACAGGTCGACTGGGGAGTAGATACTGCTGCCATCAGCAAGGAGCAAACAAAAGATACAAAAATGAACGTCAAAACCCTAAGAATAGGGCATTACCAGCTTCATTATGCTGCCTGACCGAAGGCTTCTGTCCAAAACTCAATTTAATATTGACAACAGGGTTTAAGCAGGAAAGCATTTTCAAAGATGACAGGTTGTTTTTTTTTAAAAAAAAAAAAAAAACCAAAGTCAGTTTCATGCAAATATCAGAATATGAAAGGTCTTGGTGATCTAATGTCCATGACTATCTTCCCAGAAAAATGTGGATTCTTTTTTTTCCCCAAAAATGGAAGAAGGCCTTTTTTTGGATAAGTTGAAGACAATCATAATAAAATTTTTGAGAAATACATAAAAGTTTAAATGAGCTCAAGTCACCTATTAACACTATCCTGAAATAACCACCATTAACGTTTGGTGAACATATATCATACATCTCTCTATAAATATACATACACACAGAGGATTATATTCTGTATGATGATTTTGTTTGTATTACTATTTTCACCCCAGCTGGGTTGTTTGTATTTTAAAGAAAAAATAGAACATGCTTTGTAAATGTTTTTCTTAACCATCATTTGTCTATTTATGTTGTTTACATAATATCTTTTTTTTATATAGCTCTGAATTTCTTGTTTTCCTTAGAAAAGGGTCCTAAATTAGTCATCTAAATTATCTTTTTAGATTTAAGTGTTTTTTTGGTTAGGTTTTGAATTCGTTTAAAACTTATTTCTATATATGAGTACAATTTAATTTTCTTCTTGATAAATTTCTACCAACATTTATTAAAGAAATGTTTTGTAATTAAATTGAAATGCTAACCTTTGTCATAATAAAATCCCATAAATCTGAGCTGTTTATGGTTCTCTGTAACTTGTATTCTACTTGAGGCCGTGTGGTATGTTTTAATAGCTGGCATATTTTCTTGTCTATGCTCAAGTATTTACCTTTTATAGGAAATTTTTATCTAATTAAAAATGTGATTCTAATTAGGATTCAATTATCTATAATGTATAAATTTTAGGGGATTGGATTTACGGTTTATGTTATTAAATAACATTATTCAAGTCATAATATATCTTTTCACTTATCAAAAGCTTTATCCTTCAAAAAATTATATAATTATTTTTGATGCAGATATTGTAGATTTCTTATCAAAGTGATTCCTGAATATTTCATAGCTTTTATTATCATTGTGAGTTAAATTTCTCACATTTTTATGTTTGCCTGGTAATTACTAATAGATAAAAGACCTCATAGATAGATGAAGCTTTTTGGATTTTTTTATAGAATCATATCTCCAGCCAAATAAAATATTTCATGAATTTTTTCCCATTATTCAAGAAGTAGGAGTGTCCAAAATGGCCCCTGATACTAATTCTGGATTTACCCCTTCTCCTGCAAGAGGAGCTGCACTTGGATTCAGTTCAGAGAAACAACTCCCTCTGACCAGGGTCACTATAATATCCCACGCGTGCCAAGGTCCGCACCTTCACCAAGATACTCAGGTGCAAGGCAACTGGATTTCTCAGAAACAACTAAGAATAGCTGTCACTCCACACCTAGACAGCTTGGTTAAAACAGTCTGTGTATTTTTCTACCTACAAAGCTACTTTCTCATGCTCATCCTCTAGGAAGAGAAATTCACAGAGGAATAGAGTCCCTGTGCTGGAATGGAACACGAGGCACATGCCCTAGATACAACAGATGCCCGAGGCATATCATGGCTCTCCATGTTGAGAAATTGGAGAACTGCATGCCTCTCTGTCTTACAGACTCTGATCTTTGAGTATTCCCTTTTATCAGCAAAATCTGTTCCTCAACCAGTGCCATGTGGTGTTGTGGAATTCACCCTGACCTCCATAATAGGAGGTAGCCCATAAGGCATCCTACTGTGACGATGCTTTATTCTCCCAATTTATAACAATTGTTTCATTTATTTTCCCACATGAAATTTAGCAGAATCCACATAGCAATTTGAATAATGATAACATGTAATTCTGTCTCTGATTGGAAAACACTCTATGATATTACATTTTAGTTATTAACAATTATTTTTGGAAAAAGCCTTCAACATATACTGTATAAGTAATTTCCATTAACTTGCATCTTACTCAGTGTTTTTGTTGGCTGCTGAATAATGGTGTCACTTTTTGATGCCTCCTGATACCATATTAGTTTACTCCTTCCTCACTTTATGATGTAATGTGTTATGTTGATATATTTCCTGACACTGAACCATCCGTGCATTCCTTGAATAAGCCTAACTTGGCCATCGTAAATTGTTTTTTGATTCTATTTGCTAACATTTTGCGTAAAATTTATATATTTTATTTAAAATTTATAAAATGTTTATTTAGGGCCAGCCCGGTGGCGCACTGCGCTAGTGCGCCGCTTGGGAAGCGCGGCGGCGCTCCCATCGAGGGTTCGGATCCCACATACAGACCGGTTCTCGTTCACTGGCTGAGCGAGGCGTGGGGGCAACGCCGAGGGTTTCGATCCCGTTGCCAGTCCCGGTCCGGTACGGGGGCGACACTGAGGGTTGCGAACCATTGCCGGACACGGAAAAAGACACACACACACAAAAAAAAATGTTTATTTAAAAATTGTATATATGTAATATATACATATAAAGGAGATCAGTCTGCATTTTATTGGTACTACCTTTACATGTTTTGGTATTTAATTTTTACGGTCTTCAAAAGATAAATTGGGGATCTTTCTATCTTTACATATACTCAGGGTTAATGTAAATGACGTAGGAATTATCTTTCCTTTAAGCGTTATATAGAACTCAGGTGTGAAACCATCAAAATACTGAGGCTTTTTTAATAACATATTTTAATCATATTTCTAATATCTTCCAAAATCAATTAAAATTTCTTACCTTTTCTTAGTTCAATTTTGGTAATTTATTATTTACTAGAAAGTCATAAATTTCCTGGACTTCCAAATTTGTTGCCAACAAGTACATAAACTAATCTCTTCTCATGGTTTTTATTTCTTCTGTTTCTCCTTCCTTTCACTTAATTTTGTATAATTTTAATCTTTTTCTTTGGAGGCCTTATGTATTTTATTGGTCTTTTCAAAAAATAAGATTTTTTGAAATGTATCTTTTTTAGTACAATTTTTCTCAGAAATTTCAACTTTTATCATTGTTAATTTTGTTTTCCTTTTTTATTTTGTTTACTTTGTTCTGTTAGAGTTTCTCAAATGAGCATAAACTTTCTATTAGTCTGTCCTCTGTATTAACCAAGGGATTTAGAACCAGTACTTTCACTGTGTCCCATATATTTTTGTGTGACTTGTTCTCCTCTATATGCTTTTCTAGATTTATTTATTAATTTCATGTTACTTAAGAGTGTGTTTTATATCTTACTATTGATTTTTAATTTCATTTGATTATTATCAGAGAATGAATGAGTCCTATAAAGCATCTCAATTATTTTGATAAGGTCTTCCTGTGGTCAGTACATGACCAACTTTTTAATCTTTCCCTACATACAAGGAAGAAAACAAACCTATGTTCTTACTCCAAAGATTAAACTTCATATTAAAATGTGTTGATCATATTATTCAATTTCTCTGTCTATAGTTATTTTTTACCTATTAACCTAAAGTAATTTTATTACTTTATTCCTAAAATTCATAGAAGTACATTAAAATCTCCCTCTATTTCAATCAAATTCTTGTTGCATTTCTAAAAATTTTTGTTTATTATTTAATTATTTTGCAGATTGATGTGTATAAGTCTATGAAAAAATTTTTAAGAATGGATATTTTATCACTGTATAATATTCCTCTGTTATTTTTAGTGCTTTTATCCATAAATTTCACCTTGGTTAATATAAATATTGTCACTTCTGCTTTTTTCCTATTTCTACTATTTGTCTAGAATTATTTTCTCATTCTTTTATTTCTAGTTTTTGGTTTTATTCCCTCCATCTTACATGTATTTTACTTTTTCTTTTTCTTTTTACTAGTTTGGCCAAGTAAGTTTTCATGTCCTAATTCCCTACTATTAGTTTGAAATTCCTATCTTTTGACACTTTACTACAAGTTACCTCCCATAAAACTAATAATCAAACACGTATATTTTCTGTATTAAATGAAAACTAGCCATCAAAAAGAGACTAGACAGTCTTTTCTCCCAATCTTTTTTCCCCTTCAGCTACTCTATATAAGGAAAAATCTTTGGAATATTTTTACTTCCTCCTCTCTTAAATAAAAACTTTGAAATATCATTTCTTCCTCTTAACCCATTACTCCCAACACTAACTCCTAAATTTTGATGATACAATATTTTTAATACTTTTATTTCTGGACTGTTATCAGATTTTTATTTTTATTAAATAATAGCTTCTTCTATTTCAGAATCCTTATTTTGTACATCAAGATCTAGTCACTTTTTGTGACTAGACATCACAAAGAATTAATGAATTACAAATGTAAATGAAATACTCTTTGTAATTCATTTACATTTAAGGAACTGGATATAACTACTGCAGGATTTGTTACTAACTTCTGGAGTTCCTTCACCGTTTAATCTTTTTCCACGTTGCAATCTCTGTAGTGATTCATTTATTGTTAGAGTCTGTTTTTTGACTATTGTCTACAGATGGAGTTTACAGTTGATATGATCTTGGAATCCTAAATGTCAATGTCATTTACCCCTGCAGGTGATGATGTCTTGACTGCATGCAGGATTCTTGGAACAGGAGCTTTTTCTTGGAACTCTACAAATGTGATCTGATGAGCTTCCAGAGTTGTAGTGAGAACTTTCTAGCCTTTCTTTTTCCTTTTTAAGTAACCTTTTCATCCTATCTTAAAATATGAAGATTTTCTCTTTGTCCTTGGGCATCAAGAATTTAACCAGAACATGTCCAGGTTTGGGTTCTTTTCATCAGTCTTGGCTGGATCTCAGTAAGACATTTCACTCTGCAAGTTCAAATTCTACTTCAGCTCAGAGCAATATTCTGGTGTTCTTTGTTTCGTTATCGCATGTTCTCCAGATGATCCTTCCATAACTGATATTATCTGTGTATCGCATTTCTAGGATCTGTCCTCTTCTGTATTTTGGGATATTTCTTCCTCTTACTCTTCCCAGCAGTAATTCCATCCTCAACAGTATATTTTTTTAATACCATGTTTTCAGTTCTGAAAGTCCTGTGTGCTGTAATAAATCTCCTTATATGCTTTAATTATTTTTGTAATTTCACTTGTTATTTATTCTTCCTTCAGTTGTCTGTCAGTTTGTCTGTTTTTACTCACCAGGGTTCAGATGAAGTTGCTGAGGGGAGTTAAACAAGAGCAATCTCTCCTGTAAGTGTGTGTGTGTGGTGTGTGTGTGTACACACACAAATCTGTCTTTACCAGTCAGCCAGCAGTGTACCAGCAGGCACACTTCAATACCTTGCCCACAGTACCAGCCAGAAACCTCTCTCCTCCCTGGCCTCTTTAGCAATCTCCAGCATTGAGAAGGGTTGATAAAAGAAACCCAGCCCATATATTCAGCAATTCTGCATTCTAGCAGAGTAGCAGATCTTTCCAGGGATTCTAACACACAGTCAAGCTTTACCCATCTTCTCAGAGATGTACAGATCATCAAAAGCCAAGGTTTTCCATTATCCACCAAGCCTCATTCCAGGGAACTCTGTTTTTTAATCCCCAGGCCCAAAAAGGGAATGTCTGGCCCTAACAGAGCCTGAGTCTCACTCATATCTTTTGAGCCATCCCTTTTGATGACCTCATCTCCTACTTAACTTAGGGTGGTCAATAGAGAACAGTTGGGAAGGCATTAGAGATACATTCAAATGGACACCTTTCTAGGATTCTCAAGGTGTGTGCTTCTACAAATGCTATTGTACTCCATAAGTCAAGACAAGTGGAGAATCTAGAGCAAAGAGATAATGGGTCCCAGAAAAGTAGCATATAAATAAGAAACTTTTTATTGGAGAATCTCACATGTGTTCGGGCTCCAATAGTCCATTTATAATCTCTAAATATGTCGAAGCTGTTTCATATGTGTCATTCCTCAAGTCTGTAGCAGATTTTCTTCAGTAGTTTTTATATTGCAGGTGGTTTCTAATTTAGACCTACAAAGACATTTAATTTTCTAAAAGGCTAAAATTTGGCTAATAATGGCTGACACAACATTTCCATTTGCAAGAAGACAGAAATATCAGGAATATTATCAGAACCCTTGTTTTTGCTTAGAGACCTTATTTCACCCTTTAATTCCATCCATCATGCGTAAGTATTTTGTGTGTGTGTGTGAGATAAGAGAGCTAACACTTACCTGCAACTGCCTAACATCCTTTGATTTTCACCAGGAATTGAAAGAGAAGTCATTTGTTATGAAGAATAATTTATAAATTTAAAAATTTTAGATTTCTCATGTTTTTTAAGGTTTGAACTGACACTTCATATCTGTGGGATAAAAACCTAGAAATACTGGTTGCAAATGACAGTTTATAACTTTGAATCAAATATATTGCTCTAGAGAACAATAAGTTGCAAAATGTCCTGCCTCAACCTCCGTTATCTTGAAGATGTGGAGAGCTGCCTCTCAGCCCCTAGCAATCAAATAGCCAGAAAGCTGTCTTCAGATGTTCATTTAAATGTGAAAAAACTGAGAACATTTTAATTGTTCTCAAAAGAACAGGGTTTCCTTTTGACTAGGAAAGAAATGTGATGACATTTAGTGGAGACTGAAGCAGGACAATGAGCCTCCTGAACTCGTACTGCAGCAATAGAGTCGCTCAGAGTAGAAGAAAGTGTAGTCAGTCAAGTAAGGAGCTGAGGAGGTCAATACTATCATTTAGCCAGATAACATCAGTGACTTGACCAGTGTGATGCAGATTCTGAACAAGGGTAAAGGCAAGATGTCCTACAGCTTGATTGACAGCCCAAGTCCAAGAAGAAAGAGCAGAACAGGCTGGAAATGGGGTGAGCACCACGGACAGCTCCAGTGAAGCCTTCCTTGCAAGGTGCACGAATGGTCTTGATGGGCCCAGGTCTTCTATAACAAAGCTCTTGAGAATTCTTGCTGAGGTTTCCCAGGAGCAAGTGCTGGCCCACAATGAAAGTGCTGGTTCTCCTGCACCAGAAATTTTCTGTTGACACATTGGGTGGCTGGTTTTCAGGCCTGAATGTGATGCCAGAGGATCTTCATCCCCTTGAATGTGCCAGCTGTCTCTAGGGCTCGGCCCTGGCTAGAGACATGTCATGGGTCTCCATGTGTGACCTCTGCTCTCTGTCCTTCATTCAAACAAGAAAAATGATCACCCAAACCATAAAAGCATGGAAAATTCTAATAAGTTACTGAAGGTTTAGGAAATTGAAGGAATCAGAATTGTAAACAACAAACAAAGAGAGCCAGAAGAAAAATATATAAAGTTATTTTTTCTCCTTTAAAATAAAGTCTCCAAGGCAAAGGAGTGCTCTCTTCTCATTTCTTAAGATCCGGGACCTTTTAAATATGCTTTTATGTACAGAAGCAGCAGGTCTGCAATCTCTAGGAGGGACAAGAGCATTAGGAGATCCAGATGGCTGCCCTGGGAGGTGCTAGACCATTGTTATTCCCCATCCCAATTGCTGAAACCCCAAGGCCTTGATTGCTTTCTCTCATCTAGCACAAGAGCCAACCATGACTAAACCTGCAATATTTAGGAGCCTGTGCCACTGGGGAGTCCCATCCTAAGCCTGATACTCCTATGCTAAGCCCTTTGTTCTGTATGCTGCAGTAGGCATTCACCACATACTACAAGGGTTGGTTCATGCTATTATTGCCTCTGTTTGAATAACCCCTTCCTCAGCCTCCTTCCCAACCTACCCTGGCTGACTCTTACACAGCTTAGAAGTCACTTTCCCCCAGGAAGGCTATATTGGTAGCTGTCCCTCTTCTGTGTTCTTTATCAGACCATAGGGCAGCACTTATAATATATGGTATGTAATTGCTGTTTTAATAGCCAGTCTTCCCCACTAGACTACAAACTCCATGAAGGTAAGAATTATACCTTACCCACTGCTCTCTTCTAAGTACCTCCTGTTGTACCTGGTCAATTGGCCTTCATTTCTCATATAATCAGAATTTTATTACTTTTCATGCACTGCCATCATCCACAGTCAGAAAAGAAAAATGAATTTAGCTTCAAGTTAGAGGCAAAATGGAATATGTAGGGTGTAACTGTAGTAAATAAAACATATATATTACTATGGTACTTGAATGCCATCATAAGGAGGATTTCTCCAACAAAAGCATGTTCTATTGCTGTAAAAATTCCTGTCCCAAATCCATTTTTTCATATCGTCTTGATCTCTTTAAGTGTTCTCACAATGGTCTTTGGAACTATTTTGTACCTTAAGCAAAGCCAAGAAAACCCTTTTAAAAATCTCTAAATATAATGGATTTGTTAGGACACACTGACTTTGGACAGGTGATGTTTTGTGTACCTAAGTGGTTTGTTGTTGTTGTTATTGTTCTGTTTTTAATGAAAAGAAAAGTTCTTTCATTTTAGATTTATTGTAACACAACATATTGTGCTCAATTGCAGGGTATGTTTTATTTGAAGCAGAGTGTTAGATTAAATGTTTCCGCAAGATCCTCCATGATGTACTGTTTTATCTCATTCACCCAAGGATTTATTCCAATCTCTAACCCACTTTTAAATACAGATAGTATTTCTGAGAAATGCTGTGATGGACACATCACAAATCCCTGGGTCATTTGTTGCTTGTCTCTTCAGCCTCAACACCGTTCCCACCATCGAATGAGCTCTATGGGATCTGTCAACACACAACTAAATGACACACTGTAGATTGCTAAACTCTAGTGGGGAGTTTCTCTCCATTAAAAGTGAGGACACTGAAAAGCTAAGAATTGAGATTAGAGACTAGAGAGCACCTACCAAGTGTATTTGTTTTTATTAAATGGCCTAAGTGGTAGTTGTAGTCATTATTGATTGTTTAGAATTACCATTAGCATAAACACAAGTCCAGAATGAGGTAAATTGAATGAAAAATGAGTTTGAAATGATACTCATATAATGTTGTTACTGAAGGTTATAAAACATAAATCAAATGGCCTTTTTTCCCTCAAATTCTGAGAAAAAGACTTCAATATTTGATTGAATTTGCTGCCTACAAACGAACTCTTACTTGTAAAAAATAATCATCATCTTTTGTGATGCTTCTGTAATTCTTAGAATCTCTTTAAGTAAGAACACCTAGTCTTGTCTGACTCTTCCTATATTTTGGTACTTTGTGGATGTAGGGAAAAGAAAGTAATATCTTTTCCTCACTCATCATAAGGATCATGGCTGATATCCCTATAACAAAAGATTAACAAGAGAAAACATAACAAATTTATTCAACCAAAGTTATACATGACACAGGAGCCTTCATAAATGAAGACCCAAAACCCAGGGAAAACTGTATTTTTATGCTTAGGTTTAATAAAGAATGGAAAGTCATGCATGACTTACAAAAAGGGTATGATATAGAGGTAATAAAATGGGGGCAAGGGAGAGATCCAGCCAGGCATGTCTGTTCAGATTCTTGTTGGCCTCCAGGTATAGGGCAGGACGCCTGTTGCATGAGGGTCTTATAACCTATCTTCAGAGGAAGCAGGTCAGAGAATTCCTTTACAGTCAACTCTTTCACAGAAAGGTGGAGGAAGGTCATAATGACCTTCTTCTGCAGTTTTTTCAATTTCTCAGGACATGCCAAGGTGCCATATTTTGGGGTATTGTGTTCTGAGCCCTGATATAGAGAAGGATGGTGCATAATGGAGACTCTAAAGCCCAAATGCACTCCTACTTGGCATATACTTTGCGGGATGTCTCAGAGGATGTATCAAGCTCAAAACATGCATGATAGTCCTTAACAGATCCACCCAAATCCAGTCTTGCTCTTTCTAGTTCCTTGCCTTTCCTGGAGCCAGAGTGACCTCTTCAAAAGTGCAGATCCAGCTGTGCCAACCGTGCTTACAACCCATGGCTCATCAAAGACAGATCTCGCACACGGCTGCAGGGCCCTTCATGAGCGGCCCTTGCTTTTCTTGTTCTCAGCCTCACTTTGCACGGCTTCCCCAGCTCTCTGCACAGACTCATAGGCCCTCTCTAGGTCCCCAGTGATTACATAAACTCTGCCCCGAGACTGGCACACAGTCAGTTCTTCTTTCTGGGCCTCTTACTACATGCATCTGTCCAACTCCAACTCACACTGTTTCTTGGTTTTAATCACTTCCTAGTCAGAGAACTCTGCCCTGCCCTTCTTGACTAGGCAAAATAGGCCTACCATAAGGTCTCACAAAATCATGTGCCTTCCTTTGTGGCACTTGTCATAGTTGCAATTTTACTGTTTGTGTGTTGGTTCGATGGTTTGTCTTGCCCATTAAACCATAAACCTCAAGGGGTTAGGGACTGTTTCTGTTGTTGATCACCACTGAATACCCAACACCTGGTATGTAATTGATGCTCAATAAATATTTATTGAGAAAAGGAAGGAAGGGAAACATGAAAGCAGAAAGTAAGAGAGGAAGAAAGGGAGAGAGGGAAGGAGGGAGAGAGGAAAAGGAGAGAAGAACAGATATGTGCTAGTGTGTTATTCAATGAAACTTGGATTTAGGACATAGTGATGAGTGTCAAGAGAAGGCTTAATGTTCTATGCATCCTGCACCTGTTAAGTGACAGCATGAGTGATCACCACTTGCAGAAGTCAGGTTGCTGCCTGCTTGGGTGTTCTACAAGGTAAGAAGGAGCTACATTCCTCCACCACGATTATGCCAATAAAAACTTATCAATGGGGTTTTCACTGAACCTTTTAAGGGTAGGTCTCATGCACTTCTGAGCAAGGAGGCAGGGTGCCTTTCTTTCTAAATCCTGAAAGCTCTGTTTAAGAAACAAATCACTCTCAAATATGTCATCATAGTAAGTCAAGCCCAGTCACTGGCCACAACCTCTTCTCAGATTCTTTCAGATCTTTCTTTACCTTGAGTATTGATGCTTTCATGCTTTGTTGATCAACCTCCCAATCAGTATTATTGACCACTTTCACCCCGTACCTAACCACCTCTGAAAACCACAGAGGTGATATGTATGATATAGTGGCTTAGACTGTAAAACCAATTCTCTCATCAATAAACCATAGAAAGTGACAGTACATGATGCTATTCTGTAACATATTGAGTTATTGTAATGAAGATAAATTAGAGCACACAAATCTCTTAGAACAGTACCTGGCACACAGTAAGTGCTCAATAACTGTTTTTTTTTAATTTATTTATTTTACATTGACTTCAGAAATTCTGTCTCTGAACTCACCTCAGATGGAACACTGACCATGATGTGCTCAGCTTATTTAGACCATCCTGTGGTCCAACTTTTCTATTTTTTGCCTGGTTTCACACAAGATAAAATTGGTTCCATCTCACATAACCTAACATACCTTCTTCCAAGATGCTAACTGGGACATCAACTTAAGCCAGCCAACTACCTTAACTCTTTCTGAATCTCTGCTTGACAGTGGGTACGTCACATTCTCTGTTTCTTGGGTGCCCCTAATATGTGTGGGTGGGGTGGGGGTACATTTACCATAACCTCCAAAATACCCGATTCCTGGCACATTTCATCTCAGTCAAGTGTTAAGCCTTCATCATTAATCTTATCACTTTCGGGTACTCCATACAGGATCAATGCAGAAAGAATGTACCACTGAATAAAAGTATTATGGGGGTTCCATTTTCCTAGGTTTCTTCACTTAGTCTGCACATTTTAAAAACATCTGCTTTCCAGTACAAATTTTAAGACACTCTGTTATGATGACTTTTTCTCCTGAGAGGCTGACCCACTAAATTTACAAGACAACAAACTCCAGGTTACAACAACATGGACCAAACAATTCAATTTCAAATACATGCCCCTGGCCCTTGTCTCTCCTTCATTCATAAGCAGCCTCATCTTTGTATTTTGGCCCCAGCTCTTACTTCTGGTCTCAAGCTGAGGAATTCTATGGCAGATTGAATTCAAATCACTTCCTAGGAAGAGTTTCTTTTTCTTGCCTGTACATGTGAAGAGAAGGTGTAGACACAAAGTTTAGAAAAAAATGAGAAGAAAATGGTTTTATTCTTAACTAAAATTTATAAACTAGAACTTTAAAATACATTCAAAGTAGTTCCCTTGTCCTTGTTACCAAGTCTCTGCAATCACCAAGTAAAAGTTATGGACTCAGATAGGCTCTGTGAGTCAATAAATGGACAACTTTGTTCCTAAGTAGTGTATCTACACAAATATAAGTGAGATAATGTACACTTGCATAAGTTGAGAATAGGATGCTTGGATACTCAACAAATACTTAATATTCACTGGTGCTTAGTAAATACCACAGGAATAAGTAAATAAAATAAATGAAGGATTACATACTACATGGTGTCAGAGTATTACAGGTTGTATATATTCATTTTGTGTAAGATATAAACTATTGCAAAAGGGGGTAAATATTTCTAAGTTATATTTCTAATATTTACTAAGTTTCTTTCTGTATAAATAGCTTGTATCTTAAATACAGTCTGTGGAAACAAGAGAGAACAACTCTTATGTAGGTAGTGGGTAAACACTCAACAGAAACCTCATTTGGTGCCTACTGAAGAACTGTTTCTGTGACGGAAGCTTCTGAAGGCCCATGACTTTATGGTTCTGTTTCTTGGTATGCATGGTACCGTGTAATGAGTAGAATAAATACAAATGTTCACCTAATAGTTATGACTATTTTACAGAGATAATAAATCTGGTTCTAGGGGTAACAATTGAGCTTAGTGGTCCAAATTCCCATTTATACCTGGATTGTGGACATATTGTGGGTTGTGTGGGTTTTTTGTAAATAATTTAAAAGAATGTGCAGGGAGAAAATGTCCATACCAGTGGCATGAGAATGGCCATGTACCTTCTCCTCAGCAGAACAATTATAATTGGTGAAATTTATTGTTAAAAATTTATGTCTCTGGAAATTTTCCTCAGGGCATACAGCAAATAGAAAAACATTTATTCGGGCCGGCCCGGTGGCGCACTGGATAGTGCGCCGCTTGGGAAGCGCGGCGGCGCTCCCGTCCGAGGGTTCGGATCCCATGTACAGACCGGTTCCCGCTCACTGGCTGAGCGAGGCGCGGGAGCAACGCCGAGGCTTGCGATCCCGTTGCCGGTCCCCGGTCTGGTACGGGGGCAGCACTGAGGGTTGCGACCCGTTGCCGGACACGGAAAAAAGATAAAAGACAAAAAAAAAAAAAAAAAAAAAAAAAAAAAAAAAAAAAAAGAAAAACATTTATTCAAGAAAATACACTAACTCTCAATTAAAACAGGCAGAGTCTGCATTTGAGCTACAACCCAGCTCAGCAAGATGAAAACACTACTCTTGGACATGCTGTCAAGACCCCAGGGCTCTTCCTCCCCCTACCCCCCACCCCAAAGTCTAGGGCTACAGAATCTTACAGAAGTCCCAAAATACATGAACTGAAAAACTGACAGAATTGGAGGGAGAAGTAGAAAATTCAACAATAGTAGTTGGAGACTTCTATACCCCACTTTCAATAGAGTAATTGGGCATATCTACAAGGAAATTAAGGACTTGAACAACACTGTAAACCAACTAGACTTAAAACATCTATAAAGCACTCCACCTAACAACAGAATACCCATTTTTCTCAAGCACACATGGAACATTCTCTGGGGTAAACCACCTTCTAGGTCATAAAAGAATCCTCAAAAAATTTAAAGGATTAAAATCATGCAAACTATGTTCTCTGATCATAATGGAATAAAATTAGAAATGGATTTTTTAAATGTAAGAAACTCACAAATCTGTGAAAATCAAACACACTCTTTGGAGTGATGAAAATATTCAAAACCGATTGTGGTGATTATTGTGCAACTGTGTGAATATGAGGGTACTTCAAAAAGTTTGTGGAAGGGCTGGTCCATGGGTCACTCGGGAGAGTGTGGTGCTGATAACACTAAGGCTACAGGTTTGGACCCCTATATAGGGGTGGCCGGCTAGCTCACTTGGGAGAGCGTGGTGCTGACAACACCAAGTCAAGGGTTAAGATCCCCTTACCGGTCATCTTTATTAAAAAAAAAAAAGTTTGTGGAAAAATAGAATTGCAACATAATATGAATCTTTCCATGAACTTTTTGAAGACCTCTCATATACTAAAAACTATTAAATTGTACACTTTAAATAGGTGAATTGTATAGTATGTAAATTATATCTCAATAAAGCTGTTTATTTAAAAAGAGCATACACTTCATCAACATGTAGAGAGACTGTAAAAATTGTCAGAATCAAAATGGAGTCACAGATTAAAAACTCTGACAAATGTAGCCAGGGAAGGCCATGAAGGAGCGGAGTGTGGGGGTGTTCTCATGCATGAATGCCCAATAACAAAAACTATCACAAAGGACTGTACAAAACCACAACCTCAAGCAGAGGCCACTATAATCTTACCCAAAATATATTTCTGTGAGGACGTGTGCCCAGCAACTGCCTGTTCAACCTTGGACAGGCATCACTCTTATTAACCCTTGTAGCCAAGGATAATTATCCCAAAACAAGTATGTAATCCTCCATTTTTCCTTTAAAAACTTTTGTCTTCCTTCACTTCCCTGAATAGGTGCATAGTTTACTTTGATATGCGTATTCCCTCTGCAGTGCCCTATTCCCAGTTAAACTCACTATTCTTTTAGAGAGCCTCCCTCTTTGTTATTAAGGTTGACAACATACACACACACACACACACACACACACCATGCCTGCAGCAATTTAAATATGTGAAAGCGAAATTTTATAAAATAAAAAATCATAAAAATTTATTTGTTTCAAAATATTCTTTTAGTTAGTAAGCTCCTTTGTGTATTCAACATGATTCTATTCATATAATATTTCATAACATTTCTCTGCCTAATGTATGTGGTCTGAAAGTTCTCAGGCATTTTGTTAAGATTAAGGCAATCTTAAGCAAGACTCATTCTCATCTGAGTTCATTTTATTTATCACTTTCATTGACATTATCCAAGAGCAAGATAACAAAAAAAAAACCTTCAGAAGTACCTGTAATTCAATTGACATGCCTGTAATAACTTGAAAAGAATGATGAAATTATTTTTTAAGTTGGATAAAGCCAGACTTTCTCTACATTGGAGAAACTCTTTATCTGTGAGCCTGTTACTAGTTAGCTACAGTAATAACAGCACAGCAAATTAAAGCACCATTTTTGCATTTTCTCCTATCAGTGTTTTTAAGATTATAATAAAATTTAAGCAGAAATCTATTCACAAATAAAATCTAAATGGCAATGTCTAATCTCTTCCAGCAAAAGACTCAATATGTCCCAAGCTGTTTCCATTTAAAATCCTTTAAAATATCAGTCACAACAGACAGAAAGAATATAACCATAATAATTTAACAGCTGCCATTTATTGAACACTTTCTGCCAGACCAGCACTAGGCTCAGCACATTTCATACATTATCTCATTTAGTCCTCAGGGCAACTTTACGAAGTATGTATGACTAACATCCCTACTTTCTAGATGAAGACACTGAAAGTCAGAGAGGTAAAACAATTTGTCCAAGGCCAATACTTTGGCCAAGATCAAAATCAGATCATTCTGTACAGCAAGCAGCCCATATTAATATAGTGGCATCAGTTATTAAAATATTGAAGGAGCTTTGTACTCGTTGGTAAATAGCCATTTCTCAGCCCTACCCCATGCTCTGCCCCATAGTTCCCCTTCCCACTGCCCCAGCCACCCTGGCACCCTGCCAGGACCCTCCTACCTTCCCATAAACCCATAACTAATGACTGAGACCCTGTTCCAAACTCTGCATTCTGACTGGCTGTGCCCATGTCCTTGTCTTACTGGTTGTTAAGTATTTTAATGTCAACCCCACCAGTCAGCCTCCAAAGTCCATGCACCTATATACTCTGTCTCCAGAGATCTTGGGAGGATACAGTTGATTACTGAGCCAGGACTGATTGCAGTCCAAATTTGTAACCTCTGAGCATCGCCTTCCTCACACATCACCAGTGCCAATCTCTGTCATGGCAGGACCCCAGCTCTCATTACTGCACAATACAAATTCAGTATGCCATTTAGTACGGTGGCATCTTCCCCCTCTAAAGCATTCGAATCTGCACAAGCCAATAAAGGCCTGGAGAAGAAACCAGAAGACATTGGGAAAACCGCTGCCCACTAAGTTGTCTCCTGTTCAGTTGTGATCAAAATTACCATCACCACCAGGTACTTGGAAAGCTCTTCACTTGTAAGTGAGCATTCGAGATCTTACTCACTGTCTTGCACCTACCAGGTGAAATAGATTAACTTTGCCTTCACTGTAAAAGTCTGAATACTGCACAGGGTGAGTAGCATTCCCAAGGCACTCTGGCAAATTAGAAGAAACTAATCCTGGGCTGGCCCGGTGGCGCACTGGAGAGTGCGCCGCTTGGGAGCACGGCGGCGCTCCCACCGAGGGTTCGGATCCCACATGGAGACCGGTTACCGCTCACTGGCTGAGCGCGGTGCGGGCGCAACACCGAGGGTTGTGATCCCATTACCAGTCAGTAAAAAAGACAAAAAGGAAAAAAAAAAAGAAGAAACTAATCCTGAGTTTGCTGTTTGGTCAAGAAATCCTGCCATTTTTCTGATTTGACCTATGACAGGAAAGTGAAGTTATATTTGCCTCAAACAGTTGGATCCAAGAAATGCTTTGGCTTTTCAAGTAAACAATTGAGAAAAAAAAGTTTATTTGGTTAATTTAGTTATAATTATTCTATTGTCTCTCTTACTTTCCTCCTAGTTAATACATTTAGTGTCATAAAAGAATAAGGAGTATGTACAGTAAGTACAATAAAGAACCAAGGCTAAAAATAAGCAAATTGACAGATGAATGGGTAAAGAAAATGTGGCACATACACACAACGGGATACTACTCAGCCATGAAAAAGAACGAAATCCTGTTATTCATGGCAACATGGGTGAACCTGGGAGACATTATAGTAAGTGAAATAAGTCAGGAACAGAAAGATAAATAGTGCATCTTCTCATTCATATGTGGGAGCTAAAAAATTAAAGATAGGCTAATGGACACAACATTACGGTTAAATAGGAAAATAAATTCTAGTGGTGTACAGTAGTTTTAGGCATCTATAACGAACAATAATTTATTGTGTGTTCTCAAGTAGCTTGAAGAGCTCAAGTGTTCTCATAACAAAGAAATGAAAAATTACTGTGATGATGAATATGCCAACTACCCTGATTTGACCATCACACATTGTGTACATGGACTAAAATATAACTCTGTGCCCCATAAATATGTACAATCAATGTCAATTAAAAAATGAATTCCTTAAAAAAAAATGAATATAGATGATTAGAAAGTCTTTCACATATGACCAAAACACGTTTCATACTCATCTAAAGTAAGTCACTTTCTGTAAGTGGCCTAATGACTCTACAGCAACACCAACCCCTGGACAAGACACATGGGATGATTTCCAGTGTGGTGCAGGGAATTCTGAAGCTAAAAAGGACAAGGTTTGTTCAACAACACACCAACTAGCAGTGGTGGAGCAAGGACCAGTGGTATCCCCAGTGGGGGGTGCTGAAAGGGACAGAGGGAGGTTAAAGCCATGATCTCTAAGAGTCCCTGCCACTTCCAATCACCCACCACCCCTGCAATCCTTTGCAAAGATCTTCACCAGGATAGAGCCAGCTTTCCAGACCTCTCTGTCTAGGATTCTTTCCATTACACTTCAGGAGTCTCCAGTATGTCCTACTCTTCTAACGTGGTGTTTAAATACTAGATGCCAAGTGCATAAAAAGACAGAAGCTGGGTTTATCTCATGGTTGACTTTGGGACTTTCCTCATCACAATTCTGACTGTCTCTGGCTGCATATGACTCTGTTCATCAGAACTCTATGTCTCCCCTCCCATCACAGTATGGACTCTACCCACTAGAACCAGAGCCCATCTCTGAGGTCTCTGCACTAAGCTGATGTATCTAGGAAGCATCAATCCAGCGGCCTGTGTAGAATGTGTGTGGTGACTGGGTACAGGATCACGAGGTGTGTGTGCATGTTTGATTTTTCTCAGCAGAGGTGCCAAGGTACATCAGTTGTCAATCTTTGTCTTTAATCTCCAAAAAGCATTTGAAGGCTAATTTAAACATAAAATGTAGAAAACGTGAATAGAGTACTTTCCAACTTCTGCCAACTATTATGATTTATTTCTAAATTGAATCAGGCATTTCAACTAAATTCAACTGAAATCTAGGATTAACTGGACTGCCCCTCCTCAAATTCTCTAAATCTCTGTTAGAAAACTCTAAGCTGTTTAAACCTTAAATCAAAACAGTGATGACTTTTAAATACCTGAAGCTACAGTAAGCTCTGAAGAATTCAGAAATACTTCTGGCAGCACATAGCTTAGGCTTAGTTTTCATAGAATCTTTCAAGTTTTTCATTAAATTATCAACTTGCTTTTTCTTCAGAGTCTTTGTAATACATTTCCTGGATGAAAACCTAAACCTTAAATGCAGATTTATTGAAGACTGTACACAAATCTCCAACAAATACACACACACAAACACAGAAGTTCATAATTGTGTTCAGATTCTTAGCACGTGATTTTAATGAAAAATTTTTACCTTGATTTTACTATATTTATGTACACATTTCATATTCTTAAATAGATTATATAATTGTGCACACAGTCAAGTATGGGCAATAAACATTGCTTTAACTTTTGTTTCAGTTACCTTGGTCAAAATAAAATTATAAAATAATTTCTAAGAATTTAATGTTTCTTTCCTCAGATAACCTATTTGGGATAACTAAATTATTTAAAATTGTATTTTAATTTTCTTTTAAAAATAGAAAGCTATCTGGATTAAAATACTTTTTTGATAACATAGAAATTATTCCATTGTTTTGTTCTCAAAAGCAGGACTGCGTAAAGCATCTCTCTGTATCCAAATTCCTGAGACAGTGCCTAGAATAGAGAAGGTGTTAATAAATAACATTTATAAACTGAATAAACAACTTTAAAGAAATGGTCAGTTTTTGGAGAAAACAAGCTCCTTCAACCAAAACTATATAATAAAAGACCTTCAAATCACTTTTCTGATGATATTTAATAAACTACATATTTTTGAAGTAAATTTTAATTGTGTATATTCGAGGTTTACAACCTCGATGTTATAGGACACATGTAGTGAAATGATTACCACAGTGAAGCAGATTAACATAAACTATATCTTTAACAGAAAATATTTAGATATAAAATGCATGCCAATTTATCTAGCTTACATACGTGGAATGTGCCAATAAGTAAGAAAATATTTTTGTGAGTTTTAGATATATTCTCTTATGCTTTCAATTTTCCAAACTTCAAACACCTCAAGGAGAAACCACTCAGTGGAGGTTGAAAATGCAGAAGTACGTGAGAACGCTGAGTTTGTAGAGTTAGTAGATTTGTGGCAGGTGAAAAGAAAGTTGTTTGTAGTCACGAAGATTAAATCCCCAGAAAACAGCAGCAACTTTGTTTAAAGTGAGCACTGTCTTTACACGATTTGGCTTTTGTATTTCAGTGTTTATCCATCAGAAAGACAGACGCATACCCAGCTGGTTTTTCTCCAGGTCTGGTGGTTTCTTCCATCAGTGGAGAAGGACACAGGACTTCTGGGAATGCTGGTTCTGACGCTGAACACCTCAGACTGACCCTACTGGGATAAGCAGTCCACCCCAGAGGCCATATCACACATATGCAACAGGGTGGTCCCTCTTAGTCTTGGGTTGCTATGGCTGAGGGTGCAATGAGAGAGTATTTTCAAAAGTGTATGTACCCCACACATATGTATAATAAAATAAATCTAAAAATAAATAAAAGCTTTATCATTTTTTAAAGTGTATTTACAGTCAATTATGGCATGGAACTGCTGCTGAACACCCCACGTTTCATTTATTTAAATGTATCAATTATTGTCCTTCCATTTCCCATCACTGAGCTCAGATCCTATCAGGAGATAAGGAATTTTCATTTCACTCTCGAATGACTTCTTTGGACATCCAAGTAAAGGCTGGTGTGCTCTGGAAGGCAGGGCAGCTGGTCCACTCAAGGAGACAGGCTGAGAGTCTACGCAGGACATCCAGGACGCCTTGCTCATTAAAATGCCCAGCTTGGCCTCCTCACTGCATCTAATCCTTCCCCACCTAGAGGAGGCAAGGAATAGTGGACATTGTCACATACCCTGGCCCAGACCCCTGACACAGCTGTCAACCCCAGGGCTGGGTATACCACACCAGCCCCTAGCACCAACCCCATAGAAGCCAGCCATTCACCTGCTATACCCTCTATGGAGTCTGCAATGTAGAATCTGTAGCCCAATCCCAATGTCACTGGATAGGTAGGAACTCTCAGCACAGCACTTGGCATAAAACACAAGGGTCCTTCAAAAAGTTAGTGGAAAAATAGAATTAAAATATAATATGAATCTTTTCATAAACTTTTCGAAGTACCCTCGTACATGCTCAGGAAGAGGCATTTATTATTTAACCTTGTATCCCTGATATAAGTAAAACAATATCATATTTGCATTTGAGAAGGAAAAGGGATGAAAAACGTCAACACCCCCTATGAGAAGGATGCACCTGTCATCTCACGGAAGTCTTTGAGACACTGACCAGGACGTGCAGAGCAGAGTTGAGAGGCTGCCCAAACAATGCCAGAGGGAAGTCAGTGGACGGGTGCAGAGTCACGGCAGCCTCATTCTTTTGTCCTCAAGAATCCTTAGTCACTCCTGGAAGGCAGACCAGATGTGACAGCCACAGGGACCTGTGCTACCAAATGTGAACACAGCCTCCCTAAGAAGACGTACTGGAACCTTCTGGAAACATGTAGAAGTTCACTGCTGGTGTGCCCAGAAAACTTTCACAGAGGTGCGACCACATCCCTCTGATAGGAGGGTGACATTTACAGCATATCTTTCAAAGGGACTCTGCTGTGCCACATCAGGACCTTCAAGCTGCCTCCCTCGAGGGGGATTCCAGCTTCACAATGTGCTTCTCAAAAGAATTACTCGTAAAATTGTTCGAAAACCACCCCCTTGGAGATTCAGAATAGATCTGAGGCATCTTAAAATCTCCATGATAAAGGAACTCGTTTCAACCTTGTTCAGCGGCGCATGTTCCAAGGGTCTTTAACTGCAGAGCTCTTTTAAATCCTGATATCTATTAGCATCCCACAGAACTCCCTTCTAGAAATAGCTGGAGAGGCCATGAGAGAACTCATTGGGCCCTTGGATGGGAAAAATTATATCTTTATTTTCACTCACCGCTAACTAAAATGTAGCATTTCCATCAATTACAAAGGTAGGCAACCCACCAAAGTGAGCAGTCCTGTGCCTTCATCACCTAGAGAAAGCAATCATATTTCCACTTTGCACCAAGATTGTCACAAATCTCTTTTACACTTGTCACTGGTTCTAAATTACCTTAGTCACTGATGCACAGCCAGATGTTGTCATTTATTAATAAAGCACATGTTGGTATATCACAAGTTTATTTTTTAATACTTAGATAGCTGCATTTTTATATAATTGGTTTCCTTTGTAAATGTAGTGTTTTATGCATTTAGAAACATTATTCTAAGAAGTGGTCCATGGACTTCACCTGATGGCCAGAAAAATTTATCACAAAGTCAAGAATCTCTGTTTCTCTTGCCTTTGAATGAGCTGGCTAGGCAGGCCAGGTTGATCAGGAGGTATTAGTTTTTTAAAGCCTAAGGCCATATCAAAAGCTGATCATGGAAACATAAGACCAGTTGAAAGCAAGTAAGCAGGGCATCAAAGTCTGTATAGAGCCAGGAGGGCCCTGTGAGAGGGGGCAGGGGTACCCTTGAGATGGGGCTAAGGGACCATTCCACTCTATCCACCCCATTGCCATGAGCACCAGGTGGATTTCAACATCCAGGGCTGGAAAACCTTAGGCAACTGTGTCCTACATATGAAAGAAAACATACAGAACATAGAAAAGATAGGACCCTTTCTTAGATTACATCTTTGTATGATAATTCTAGGTGAAAAAGGACAATGGAACTCTCAAGGACCATCTGCAAGCAAATGTAAAAATGCATGATCACAGCAGTCACACCTGGTAATGCAAGAGATGGCCGAGGTCTGGTGGCAGGGAGCCGCCCCTTCTGCAGCTGGCGGGCAACTGCCGAAGCCTGGCGTGAGTGGAATTAGATTCAAGTTCCCCTACAGCACTGGCAGGGCTAACCTCACACTGACTCATTACTGAAGATGATATTGTCATGAATGAGACTGAAAAACAGAAGTAAAGTCATCAAAATGTTACCATACAAGAACAAATAATTGAGTATTCACAAATCCTACAGAGGGTGGAGAAGACAGCCTGGGATATGGCAATAAATACAGTTACTGCATTGAATATACAGACCTGGAGAGGGAAAGAAAATTCCTCATCCCAAACTAATGGTATTCCTTTTGAAAATGGTTATTTTAAAAATCACCCATGGCTGGATCCCAACACAGAGCAGTGGAATCAGACTCCCTGGGGTCAGGACTCTGGCTCTTACAAAGTTCCCCAGGGGATTTCAAAGTGCAGCCAGAGTTGAGAGTCATAATTTGGTCTTACTGTTAGGTCAAGTTCAGATGAAACATGGAAGCCAGGATGACAAACAAGTTAACCATCTCATCAAATTAGGTGTTAGTGTTTAAACCAGCAATCCATTAGCAGCTAGGATGTCTTTACTAGTAGGAAGGAATATCTAAACTAACTTCTCCCATCTTTATCTCCCTGCACACACTTGATGAATGACCAGCCATGCTGTACCCCAAACCACTATGCAGTGTTAGCAACATTTCCATCCGGAGTGGGGGGAATAAAGGAAAGAAAGTCCTCTTCTAAGAGGTTTTGGAAAGGGGAAGGCAGGAAGGGTGTGGGCTTTGGAGTCCAAAGAACCAGGATCCAAAGTCTGAGTTTTCCATTTATTAACTGTGTCATTTTAGATAAATTATTTCTCAGAGCCTGTTTCTTCATCTACAAAACAGGGATGATGAAACTACAGTCATGGATTATGAGGATTAAATGACAAAATGTGTATAAACTACGGGCACATATTACTTAAGTAAATAGTGATTTTTTTTCCTAATAAAGCAGCTCTTCCTCACTTTTTTTTATTATTATACTTGAAGCCAATTTTAATGTCGTTTGTACTGGGTAAAAACTGGGAATATATCAACCTAAAACTTTAAAGTTATAAGTATCAGGGATTAGCTCCACCATTTTTCAGGAAAAGAAAAAACTGAACTCCAGAGAAAGTGTATGAGGCCCCCGCAGGTCACTGTCCTTCACTCAGCATTGCTCATGGGACAGTCCTAAGTGGAGGTTCATCTGACTTATTGATCATTCATTTTGCCAGGTCATCACAGATACCGAGAGTGCAATAGAACATGGCTTCACAACCGCATCACCCAAGTTAGAAGGAAAAGCAAAAATTAAAGTGGTATTAGAAAAGCCACAATTTTATACTCTTTGCCTTTTAGTGTATTTCATTTTCCCTTAATTATATTCATTTTCTGACTTAGAGCAAAATAATTCCCTTAACAGACATTCTTCCCTAACTACATCTGTATGTAATGAAAATAGAATAAAAAAATTTTCTCTCCCAATTTATTCTATTATCAAATGCAAATTGGGAAAGGTACTTGCATATTTTAGGAGGCTGTTAAATGACTTAGTTTATGATTTACTACTTTTGAATTTAAAAGCTAAATAATATTAGTAGGAAGGAGAAAGCACTTCAACAGTTCTCTATTCCATATTGTCAACCAAAGGAGACAATAAATGAAAGAATTACCTGAAGATTGTGGGTTACAAACAGGAGTAATTATAGTGTCACAAAGAGTTCCTGATATCCAGATGCTCTTTGTGTATGAAAATTATGCTAATGACCTAAGTCAGTGATATATGTATGGTAAATAATCGATAGTTGAATTGCTTTAACTTCAAAAATAATTTGAGCTGGCTGGTTAGCTCAGTTTGTTAGATTGTGGTGCTGATAACACCAAGGTCAAGGGGTCCAATCCCTGTACTGGCCAATCGCCAAAAAAATAATAATAATAATTTGTTTCAATTATCTATTGCTGTGTACAAATTATTCCAAAACTGAGTGACTTAAAGCCACCATTTTATTTCACTCATAGTCTTGTAGTTTGGGAATTCAGGAAGGGCTCATCCAGGTTGTTCATCTCTGACTCACACACTTCTCATCTAGGGCAACAGGGGATGGAGGGCCCATTCCAGGAAGATGGTGCCTAAGTACTCTTTGGGCGGGTGGGGGTGGGTGGGGGTGTCTGGGTGTGGGTGTGTGTGTTGTGTGTGGGGGGTGGGGGGATGTGTGGGGGTGGGTGTGTCTGTGGTGCGTGTGTGGTGTGTGTGTGTCTCTTCCAGAGCTTCTCCCCCTGCCTTGGACTCTCACAGCACAGCATCCTCAGGGAAATTGTATTTCTTACATAATGGCCAAGAGCTCCAAGGCCAAGTGTTCACCCAAGTCCTGGGCTCAGAAACTGTCATGGCATCCCTTTTCTAGTTCACTCTGGTTAAAGTGAGCACACAGCCCACCTATATTTGAGGGGACATAGAACCTCTCATACCTCAAAGAGTGGAGAGCCAAAGAAATTATGGCCATGTTCAATCCACCACAAATCTTTAAGGCAGTGGTTCTCAGCCAAAGAAAATTTGTCCCCTAGAGAATGGTTAGGGATGTCTGAAACATTCTTGGTTATCACAACTGGTTGGGAGTTGGGGGGAAGACATGCTACTGGCCCCAAATAGACAGAGGCCAAGAATGCTATTAAACACTCTATAGTTCACAGGAAAGCCCCACAATAACTAAGAATTATCTCACCCAAAATGTCTTTAGTGCCAAGGATGAAGAAGCCTCACTCTAAGGTGTTTCTTTGTAGTAGAAGTAACAGATTACTAAGCATCACTCTCCCTCCAAATACCCATTGGAGCCACAGGGTGGGTTTTAGAAAAAGATGGGACCCATAAGAAAGGCAGCATTAGTCAATGATTCTACTTCAATGGGAATATGAAATCCTTGGTGCATGCTGGGTGCAGTTGGGAAACCAAAGATCAGTAAGAACTGGATGTCTGCCCTCAAGAAAGGTATCATCTGGTGGTGGGGAGGCTGGGCACAGCAGCAGGACAGGCTTGTACATCATTATCTGTAATGCAAAGAGTGAAAGAGGAAAATACCCCCTTGGAATGGAAGCTCCCCATGAATTCAAGAACGTTGGCTTATTTTCTGTTCTATTTACAACACCTAGATCAGTTCCGGGTATGTCACAGTTGCTTAATAAGTATTCGTGGAGTGAATAAATGGAACTGAGTTACTATCTAAGGGGTTGTGTTTTAGAAAATGCCCAGAGGGGGTTCCCTGTTTGAAGGAACAGAGGCCGAGTTTGCCTGGTGGTGTCAAACCAGGAGGGCTTTGACAGTGTCCCTTCCCTTCCCAAGCAGAGAAACCCTGGCTCTTCTATCTCAGTGTCCCCCAAAGGCAGAATCACAACCATTTAGGGCACAGTGGATGGGAGAGGGAAAAACAGACTGAGCTCTCAGTGGGAAGCCAGGAAGAAGGGTCAGGCCCACAGCACCGAGGATTTTTATAGCTTCTCTTTGTCTATTTGTGTGATTCCTTGGCTGTGGCTCCACAGTGGTAAGCAGTTTAACTCTCATAAAAGGGCAGTAGGAAAGAAAGATTTGAAAAAACTTCCTCCTGAATAGCCCAATGAGGAAGAGGGAAAAAAGAGAGGAGGAAGGAACTTCACCGGAGTATCCAAATTGGGGGTATCCAAATTGGAAAGAAAACAGCTTTAATTTAGAAGCAAGGCTGAGACCCTGAGGCCTCAAACAAGGGGACAAAAGAGCCCAGTTTGAGCCAATTGCGCAAAAAAAGATCTGCCAAATCAGCTGGAAGAACATGCACTTTATTCCTGGCAAACAGCAGACAACATAAACTTATCACTGACTGATGCAACCAAGGAAGGAAAGACAGATTTTTCAATAAGTAAAGAAAGGCTTTTCAATAAATTAGTAAGCATTTGGGGTGAAAGTTTGATTCTTCTTTATTATGTTAGGTTGATTAAAATTTTTGCAATAGAAAGGAAAACTAAATAATTATTAGAAGAAAATATAGATGAATATTCCCATAACTTTGTGGGAAGATGATTTTTAATTCTGATATAACAACCACAATTTTTTTTTTTTTGAAGTTCTTACAACAAGCAAATGGAGGGGACACACTTGGGTGGGAGGGGGGAGAGGGAGGAGGGAGGGAGGGAGGTTTCGGTGATGGGACATAATAATCAACTACATTGTATATTGACAAAATAAAAATAATATAAAAAAGAACAAATCAGAAGACAGTGAAAAAAAAATAATAAAAATAAAATTTTAATGTTAACATTTCTACAATTTTGCAAATACATTTTAAAAAATAAATAAATAAAAAATAAAATAAAATAAAATAAAAGGAAGAAGCCGTAAAGAAAAAGACTGCAAGCTTGAATACCTAAAACAAACACGAAACAGTAAAAGGATAACCCCTGTACATAAAATTCATATAGCTAAAAATCAAAATTCCTACCCCTTGTCACAGCTGTGAGGCTACCTGGATTGGGGGAAAAAATCTACAAAAGATATGTTATACAAATGGCCAATAGACTTAACATATTTTTTAAAAACTCTTAGAATAATAAGATAGACAGCCATCTTGATAAAAACATAAGGACATGAATAGGCTAGTTATAAAAATTTCCAATGGATATATGAAAATATGTTTCTCCCTAATAATAAAAAATACAAACTAAAACCAATAAAATGCAATAACTGTTTATCAAATTGGAAAAAAATGTAAAAAAAAATGTACAGAATACAAATTGTTAGATTTTTTGAGAGCAATTTAGCAATGAGATTAATAATATATTGACCTTTAACCCAGTAATTCCACTTCTAGAAATTCATCCCAGGCAAATTACCAAATAATAAGACAAAAACATGGATAAGGATGTTTATTGTGCCATTAATAATAAGAAAAAATTATAGGCAAACTAAATGTCCAACAAATGCCAATTAGTTGAGTAAATCGTGAACAAAATTATGTGATAACATTTTCATTTATAACAATAGAATATGCATTTATTTAATGACATGTAAAGATGAGTGGTGACATAATTTTTAATATTAATTGAGCTCAAATGACTTTTCTCAACATAACATTTGTTTCTTGACAATCAAAGGCATTAGTTGATCTTAATTTTTAAGTGAAGTGTACAAAGAAATTTTCAGCCATTATCTCCAAGGACATTCTAGAAAGATGGTATAGCAAGAAAAAGTGTTAACCTGAAAAATTCTGTGGCAGTTTATTTGTGATCGTTTATGGCACCATCTTGAAAATTCAATAGGGTTCTACTGACCTCTTTTCCATTACAAAGAGGTTAATAAAAACTAAATAAAATTCTCATTTGAACAGCAGTAACAGCTTAGCATCAGAAAATGATTGTCTTTCTGAGTCTGCAAATAATCCATCTGGGCATTTTTTGGCCTTTATTTTTAATTAGATACAATATTCGAGAACTCATCTGTCCACTGCCTCAAAAAATTTAAAACACTCATTAAATAATTGAAATGAGTCATGCATTATATATAATTCTCCCCTCCTCTTTGAAGGCGATGTCACCTAATTGGCGGGTGGCTGAATCAAGTGGATGGGAAGGAGGGAGAGCTCTTTCATGCAATTCGTGTGTAGCCTTCCTGAGAGCCTACCCCCTTTCTAGCTTGATGTCTGTTCAATTTGAAAAATGGGAAAAACAATTTCCACTTATTCCTTGCTTCATAAGGATTAATTGGATCATCCGTCAACAGCAGGAATTGAGAATACTGAACGCTGTAGAATCAGCTCTCTATACATATTAAATAAGCAAAGTGAACTAAAAGATCAATTTCATGTTTCCCGAAGGTTGGACCCCCTTCCTAGTATAGAAGTTCATGGGTATAAAGGTAGTTCCATGCTACCTGGATTGGAAAAACAAAGGTTGGTTCCCTCCTAAAAGATATGTTTTAACTTAAAGCCACGTCTAATAGTAAGTCTTGTCTTATTTTTAAGTATCACTTACCTGTTGCCTGTGATCATGTGAGTGCCAGGGACACCAACTGTGCTTCTAATAGCAGTGAACATTACAAGGATGGATCAAACTGAGAACTAAGGAAAAGTGGACATGAGAAAAAGCCAACTTCCTACAACCAATTAAACTTGTCCTATTAAAATACCTATTAAACTCCTCCTAGCACTAGCATAAGACTTAGTTCTTGCCTTAAAGGAGCTTGCAGTTTTATCAAACTTAGGTAGCTATAAGAGAGAAAGAACGAGAGAGAGTTCTTGATATCCACACCAGATAAAGGACAACTTCCCACCATCTTCTCTCCAGTTCTCTAAGTTTACCAAAAAAGAAAGAAGCCAGATAAAATATATGAATCCCTCAAATTGAAGAAATGTATTTCTACATATTTTACCTTTTCCTGCAAAGAACAATTTTTTGCTAATATACTCTGCCCAACCTTGCAGAAGAGTAAGTGGATTTGAAACACACGCACCCACGCACACACGCATGTGCACAATTGGTACGCACTACACAAAGGTCAAAAGAGAAACAAGCTATTCAGGTTTATTTTTTGTTTTCTTAAATAGTTTAATGCTTATGATTTTTTAAATGCAAATACATAAAAGGAAGGCACACATATAAGACAAAATGTTCAGTTCAATGACAGACTTCAGTCTATCACCTATTGCACTGGAATAACCGAAAAACCATCTAAACCATTTCAATTTCAACACATTTTATGGCCTCTTAATAGCTTTCCAAAGTGCCTTCATACTTGTATAAAGAACTACCCACCTGATTCAAATTCTTTCATTGCTTCGTTAGAGATATAAGTTGAGTTAGCAGACCAGCTGGGTAGTATAGCAGTAGATGTCGTAAATTAAAATGCATTTTAATAGGAAAAGATACAAACCTCACCCTGGATAGTTTATTGTGATGTTTATTGCACACCTGGGGACTGAGTTTCACTACCTACCCACCCTGGTCAGAAACCAACTAAAATGGCCACAAATCAATCTGTGTGAAGGAGGCATTTACTTTATATCTTGGTTGGGGAGGTCTAGTTATTTGCTAAATTAGTTCAATTCAAACAACAAGCTAAAAGGTTGGCTGAAATGGAGCCATTTTTTAATCAAGTAGGAACAATTCCCAAGGCCAGAAGTTTGGAAGTGTTTTCCTTTTCCCACATTATCTGGGAACGTGCTGGAAAAGAAAGCAGCTGGGAACCTGGGACCCTAATGGTCAAATGGAAAAAAGCTGTGTTTGGTTCCAATAATAGAATATTAGAGAAATTCTAAGGAGGATAACTGCAGCATTTCCTGGAAACACTAGTGCAGTGATTCTTACATTTTGAGATTTTTTTAAGACCGTGATGAATGCTACAGGCTGTCTCTAGCAGTTCAGGGATACCCTGAAGGCTGCTGCAGGTTAAGCTCCCAAAGGAAAGAGAAACAGTCACTTCTGAGGAGTCTGAATTCCCTCTGTCTTCCTTTTAAGTATTTGCAGTGCAGAAACTCTTCATAAAAGCAGCTCTGATAGCCCAGAAACATACCTTCATATCTTCTGAATAATATTCATGATAACCATTCTGTGGATATTATCACCCCAGTTCAGAGTTGAGGAAACTGAGGCTGTGAGAGGTTGGTTAACGTATTTGTCCAGGGACACATGGCTACAAATGGTAAAGACAGCCTCTGGCTCAGCACCCTGGGCGGGGAGTCGTCCTTCTCTTCTTGGCTGTGGTAGAAAGTGATAGTCTTACTCTGATTTAACATGATGAAGAAATATGATTTCAATGCATTCAGCCAACAGAAGAATGGACCTATGTACACAGGAGCCTCAGGCTCTGAGCCCATGGCCAAGACCAGGTCTGTATAACCAGCTACTCTGGGGACTTCTCCCAAGGAGAACCCACTCACAACCTGCGGCCAATAGGAATGCACTGCCGGGCCTCGGACCCCGTCCACTATCACCTCCTATGGCATGACTGAACGTCTGTCCTCAATCTCTGGGCCTCACGTTCGAAAGGGAGTGAGAAGAAATACGGTTCTCATTAGCATTTGGGGACAAATAACCAAATCCATTATTCATATGTGTACACAGATCTCCCATCATGGTTCAGAAACAATTGGAGGCAATTGTCCAGATTTACTAATTCCACCCCAGAAAGATTTTTGTTAGTTTTATTTTTAGTAACCAGTTTGGCATTCTCTACAGCCTAAATTTATAACATGATTTTTAGACTTCCACGTTCAATTGGTATTGTGTAAACCTACAAGCTGAAAATAAAATAAGTATGTAAGTAATTTACAGCCGCAAAGCAAGCTGCCAAGAGGCTGTTAGTCAAAGGGAAGGTGCCAGGGGAGCAGTATGACCCGGCCTGCTAAGTGCAGCCTTGGTGAGGGGGCACAGACGTGGGAAGGTGATGACTCGGCTCAGCCATGTTTGCGGGCATGCGTGTGCACGTGTATGTTTTAATTAGGCTTCTTCAGTCTGCAGTGACGAGAGACAAGTTTCCACTGGGTAATGGAATTTAATGGAAGATAGTGAAATAAGAAAGCATAGGTGATCCCTACATAGGTGGACAGGGAGGCCCTGGACAGATGGAATCCCATTCAGGACACGAGGCAGTCTTCTGCAATGCATGCTCACTCTGTTAGCTTTGTGACCCCACCTCCTGCCAGTCCTACATCTGTGTGTCTCTCTGCCTCTGCCTTACTCCACTGTCTCTTTCCCCTCTCCCCTTGATTGGATCGTTCCTCACCCAACACAGAGCCTGCCCATTCAGCAGGTACTTCTGGGCCGTGGGCCAGCCTGCAGCCTAACCTTAGCTGTGGGAAGGTCCCTGTTTAAATGGTGGTGATTCTGGAATAAAGAACTGTCCCAGGCTTGCTTCTCCAAAGGGACAATGCATATTGGTCTTTGCTGCAGAGGTATGTGTGAGGATACCCTGAGGCACAACAGTTTGTTATAAGGTTACTGGGACCAAAACTGGAGAGCTACAAAGAACCAAGGCAAGCCTCACTCTTGTAGCTTTAATGGGACCTCTGTTGTCTCTGTGATGTTCTGACTTGCCAAAGTACATGTATTCTCTAGTCCAGATTCCAGAGGAGCTAGTCTCCTTGGCTTATTGGGCAGAACCCTCCTCAGCAAAGACAAACGGACCAGGAGCTTGCTGGGTTGTGACGTCAGGGGGCTCACCCAATACTGGGGCTGTTTCCCAGAATCCCCTTCTCCATAAGGTTTGGGTCAGATGATTCCTCAAAACAAACACTAGCCATAGAATTACCATATGGCCTAGCAATTCCATTCTGAGATGTGTAGCCCAAAGAATTGACAGCAAGGACTGCAACAGACATGCATGCGAATGTCCACTACAGCACTGTTCTCAGTAGCCAAACTGTGGAAACAACCCAAGCGTCCGTCGACAAATAAACAGATAAGAGTGTAGGGCCGGCCCGGTGGCGCACTGCTACAGTGCGCCGCTTGGGAAGCGCGGCGGCGCTCCCGCCAAGGGTTCGGATCCCACATACAGACCGGTTCCCGCTCACTGGCTGAGCAAGGTGCAGGGAGCAACACCGAGGGTTGCGATCCCGTTGCCGGTCCCAGGCCGGTACGGGCACGACATTGAGGGTTGCGATCCGTTGCCAGTCATAAAAAAAGACAAAAAGGAAAAAAAAAAAAACAGATAAGAGTGTAGCACATCCATACAATGGAATGTTATCCAGTCATAAAAAGGAAGGCAGTTCCAACATATGCTACAATGTGGATGACCCTTGAGAACATAACGCTAAGTGACAGAGGCCAGACACAAAAGGTCACTTCATATGATTCCAATTCTGTGGAACATCTAGAATAGTCAAATTCAGAGACAAAGAGTAGAGGTTACCAGGGGCTAGTGAGGGTCATGGAAGTTACTGCTTAGTGTTACAGTTTCTTTTGGCGGTGATGAAAAGGTTTTGGAAACAGCAGTGATGGTTGCACTATGCAAATGTGATTCATGCCACTGTGTGATGCATGCTAAAAATGGCTAAAAGGGCACTTTTATGTTATTTTACCACAATGGAAAGCAGAAAAAAGCACTTGCATGAGACTGTAAGAGGAGGTAGGCAGAAGCCACCACTCCTGGGATGCTGTGGCATTAAACTCTGTGGCAGACATTCATGGAGACACCTGGTGGGTCCCAGTTGGTCCTCATGCTCCTACCTGCCTCCCTGATGGGCCCCACTCCAGCAGCCAGACCTGCATAGCCCTTGCAGTTTCCCACCAGCACTGGTCTGTCCATGGGCACCAGGGCAACAAGGTAAGTGACCATTTCTCTGACCATTCCAGGCCTTTCCTTCCCAGCTTTCCCCACCTAGGCAAGCGCCGGTGTCTGTGTCTAATCCTGTATTCCCAGGACACATGGAAGGGCTCTTTTCCTGGCTGGTAGAAAGACCCTGCTCCCAGCCCAGTGCAAGTTTTCCTCCATGAGGAACAGCTCGATTCTTCTTTCTTGACCAGGGAGCTATGCACGGGGCAACACCACCTGCTATTCAAATAGCACTATGCAGTTGAGGAAGCACTGTGCACACATATCTGTCTTCACAAGTGACTGAGAATGAGAGGAGACAGAGACTTAAAGGAGGCTAAGTGGCCTCCAAGGTAAGTGCATTTATCAGTGTTGACAACAGGACTGGGCTTGTCTCAGTTTCCCTGCCCTCATATTGCTCCTGACATGGGGCTCCATAGTGCAGTCACCTTTGGGTGCTGAGTGAAGGTCCCATTCACTCCCTCCCAACCTTGCTTCTCTGATACTTGGAGTAAGCACCAAATCCCACCCAGGAAGCCTGCAAAGTTGAGCTCATTAGTATTACCCTATTTGTCTTTTACTGTTGGTATTGATTTTCAGATTCACCCATCACAGAACGTCTGGGCACAAGCTCAAGACAGATGCACGCTTAATTAAACTCTGAGTGTCCCCGCTCCTGATCTCACACACGTTTGTCCCTGTATAATAAATCAGGTAAATGTCAGGACAATCAGCTGGCCCTGGAATCATGTGCAGTAAAAGTGGCTAGACTCCAATAGGACCTTCCAACTTTAAAAGTTCCCTGTGGATTAGGCACATTCCTCTAATGCACCCTCAACATTCTGGTACCACAATGACAAGCAGGGCCCAACCTCCAACTTATCAAGACAAGTTACCACATTCAGGGAAGGAGTGGGCCTTCCTTCTAGAGCACAGCTGTCCATGAGGTGGTGAGAATGGCTGCTGTATTGACCCCAGTTGCCTGGTGGTCCTGAGTGCAAGAGTCATCACTTAGGCTGGGGCTGGGGGGAGGTACTGTGCAAGGCTGACACTGAGTTGGCACTCTGTCATGTCCCATGTTCCCCAAAGGACTGTGTTCAGACCCAGAGCTCTGGGAGCTGCAGCATGGACATATGTCTGGGCTCCTTGTGGTGGCTCTCCCTTGCCATAGGACAGACCTAGGATATCAATCCACTACTTCCAAGAGCGTAAGTCTCACTCACAGTCTAAAACTTTTGACTGGAGAAGTGGCTCTCAGCTGGAGGCCACTCTGCTTGCCCAGAGGACATTTGGCAATGTCTGGACACATTTTGGTTGTCACGAATGGAGGGTGGTGGTGCTACTGGCATCAAGTGGGCAGGGGCCCGGGATTCTGCTGAACAACCTACAGTGCCCAGGACAGCCCCATGTCAGAGTGGTCAGGCCCAAGATGTCAACGGAGTAGGTTGAGAAACCCTGGACTAAAAAATTCCTACCCCACGCTTATTGCTTCAAAGACTTTTAAAAGGTGAAAATAATCGCAATTTACTAATTACAAGCTGACCATTTTTACTTGTCTTCAAAGCAATCTGCTCATCAGCAGAGATATAATTATTAAGACGTTGAACCTATATTTGTCATGCATCCTTTTTAATTTACATTAGGTTTTTAAGTCTTTTACTTGTTTGAACACTGGGGATCTGTTCACTATTTGTGCAAAGGTACAGTCCCAGAAGGCACATGGGAAACAGAACAGGCTTCTTCCTAGTCAGAGAAGACCTGGTCCCCTGCCGTTAGGAACCTGGAAGCACATTTGCATGTGGAAAATGACAATGATGTAGGGGCATCTGCACTCAAACAGTCAAGACGGTAAGCGCTGTCAGTGCATGGAAATCACTACAGGCTAAAGTGGTCTCAGGAGACTTCTGACAGGGGATCAGACTGGATCTGGACTTTCAAGGAAAAGCTGGGGTTGGAAAGACAGTGAGGGAAAATGCTGAAGGTCATGACACACTGGCTTTGCTAAACCAACTGAACTCAGTGCCCACAGCAGGGAAAGAGCCAAGAGCCGGGCACACACTGGGGAGTGACAGGAGCTCAATTAGAAAAGTTAGTTGAGAACCAGATTACGACTTGCAGAAATACAAGGTCTAGGCTACTATGGAAGATTTTGAGCAACAGACTTATAAAACAAAAGAAGCATTTTCATAAACCCAACGGGTCACTTTGAAGAACTGAAATTGGGAGATACTGCCATAATTTAGGAGCAGTGAAAAGAGCCTTGACTGGGGTAAGATTTTGAGCCCAAGCAGTGAATAATAGTAGATGTTCTTACTAATAAATGAGAGGTTACCAAAAGTGGAAAAGGGAGCAAGGGAGGATGTATTGTGTTCAGTTCTTTGGGGAGGAGGAAGCGAGAATGCTATCTCCATGTTTTGAGCCTTCAGTAACTCCTCAACCCTGTAAAATCTGCATATCCTTCTGTTACTTTGTTGGTACTGCCCTTAGTATAGTCATCACAGTGACCTCAAGATTGGCCAATCCAGTTGCTTAATTTGCAGCCATTATCGTACTTAATTTATCTATCATTTTTCTTTAGCTACTTGATTTTTTTGTTGTTTTTCATGCACATTCAATGTACAATGTTTTTAATTCAATTGTTTTAATGCAAACGTTTTTAAGCACATTCAGACAACGTGCTACACGAGGGGTACAATGAACATGATTCCTTCTCTCAGACTTATGGTCTAGTGGGTAAAAGCCATTAAGTAATTACGCACAAATGCCTTATGTACATATAAACATGGTAACTGATATAAAGAAAACAGAGTGCTCTGAGGGGTCAGACAGGTGGCTCTCTCGTCTGAGGATAAAGAATAAAATTCCCTGAAGAAATTATTTCAGCCGGGACTTGACCATGTAGATTGCTAGAATAAGGAGGGTGGCGTATGACATAATGCTGTGGTTTGAATGTCCCCCCAATCTCATGTAGGAACTTAGCCCCCAGTATGGTGGTGGAAGGTGGGGCCTTTATGAGGTGAGTGGATCATGAGGATTGTGCCCTCCTGAATGGATTGATCTATTTATGGAGCAAGGGGTTGATGGTTAATGTGTGGTCATGGGCATAGTTCTAATGGCTTCATAAGGAGAGTGGGTGAGAAGCTTAGCAATCTTGATCATGCCAATTCTCTCTCCATGTGATACCCTTCATTGCCAGGGAACCCTATAGAGAGTTCCCACTCAAAGAAGATCCCCACAAGATGTGCTTCCCTGGGATCCCCTGGACTGTGGACTTTGCAGACTCCAAAACTGTAAGAAATAATTTTCATTACTTAATAGTTACCCAATTTCAGATATTTGACTATAGGCAACAGAAATAGATTGATACGCATGCCAAGAAGGCCAAGTATAAATATGGTAGCCCAGAGAGGGGCCTGGCACATTCTGGGGATTGAAAGAGCCGAGTGTGCCACCTGCATGGGTGAATGAGAGGGGGCTGCTCCGAGCAGAGCAGGTACAGAAGCTGATTGGGCGGGACCTTGCCCCCAACAGTAAGGACTTGGAACTGCATCCAGGCTGGGCACAGGCCACTGATAGCAAGAGAGAAACAGACTCAGATTTTCTAACTAATTTTCTAAAACCGTGCATTTTCTAAAACCGTTCCTGTAGGTGCTGTATGGACAATGGCCTGGCAGCAGTGAGGGTGGACGGGTGAGATCTGCTGGGAAGCTGCTGCAGGGCTCACCCTGGAATCGGGGTGACTGTGGTGACAGCAGGAGATCTCAGAGGTGCATTTGAGACACGAATGGAGAGGCCTCCATTAGTGACTGGGTGAGACTATGAGTGTCTGTCAGGAGCTCTGGGAAGAGGAGCCCAGCGGGAGCAGCGGGAGGGAGCACAAGTGTGAAGCACAGCGTCCTGGGGCTGTTGTGATATGTGGGCGTGGTGCTGGGGACACGGTCTGGGGTAGGAAAGGGTATCCCCCCACTTCCTGCAGCGCTCTTCCCTCCTCTTCCCACAGGATCATTCCAGAACCCTGGCTCGCGAGGCTCAGCTTTCCTCACCCACCTCTTTCTTGCTGGGACAGCCTCTGTTCCACAGGTCTCCAGATGCCGGCGGCCCCCAAATCCGTCTCCTTGCCATCACCGGCAGTCCAGACCCACCTTGCAAACAATCAAGCTACCATCTCCTCTGTGGTAATTTGATAATACCTTTTGCTTAACAAATTCAAATCTGAGCTTATTTTTTTACCGGGGGGGGGGGGGCCTTTT
>NW_007732388.1:36404-71373 GCF_000696425.1 Galeopterus variegatus | reverse complement strand
ACGGTCTGGGGTAGGAAAGGGTATCCCCCCACTTCCTGCAGCGCTCTTCCCTCCTCTTCCCACAGGATCATTCCAGAACCCTGGCTCGCGAGGCTCAGCTTTCCTCACCCACCTCTTTCTTGCTGGGACAGCCTCTGTTCCACAGGTCTCCAGATGCCGGCGGCCCCCAAATCCGTCTCCTTGCCATCACCGGCAGTCCAGACCCACCTTGCAAACAATCAAGCTACCATCTCCTCTGTGGTAATTTGATAATACCTTTTGCTTAACAAATTCAAATCTGAGCTTATTTTTTTACCGGGGGGGGGGGGGCCTCTTCCTGTTTCCAGCCTCTGTTAATGGCATGACCCCTACCCAGATGTTCAATTCCAGGATGCACCTCCTTCACCCCTAAAGCCCCACTGTCCGTGAAGATGTGTAGATTCCATCTCAGAACCAGAGGCCTCTTTATCCTCTCTCCTTCCCAGCCTTGGTCCAAGCTCCCCTGGCCACTTGCTACCCCACAGCTGCCTCCAACCTGTCCTCATCTCACCAGCCTGTCTAACTGCGGCACACCCTCCACACTGTGCTAGGGGCATTATCTTAGCAAGCAAAGCTGATAGCCCCTGTTGTCTACAGACACACCTGAGCCTGGAGTGCAGCAACTCACAGCCTGGACCTGCCCGACTGTCTTCTGACCACACCAATGCCACCGGCTTCCTCCCAGTCCTTGCCATTCCTTGAGCACACGCGGACTCGCAACTCCATGCCTTTCCACCTGCTGCTCCCTCCACCTAGTCAGCTCTGCACCTAAAAAGCCTGCTCTGTTCAAATTCCACATCTGCTGGAAGCCTTCCCTGCCTCCTCCAGGTGATCTGTGTCTTGTCACTTACCTGTTTGGTTGTCTAAATTCACAAAAGTCCTCAATCCCTTCTTTGAATCCTGAAGACGAGAGAAAACTAACATTGAGCCACATTTCAGTTCACCTGTTCTGAATCCTGGCTGCCCCATCAATGCCACCTGGGAAGTGTCTTAAACACAGCCCTGCCTGGGCATCATCTGCTGAGATTCCGGTTCATGTGCTGGGGCAGGGCTCGGCTATGATAGGATCTTGAGGCTCCCTAGGTGCGATAATGTACAACTCAAGCTGAGAACCAGTGTGAGAATGGGGGAGTGCCACTGGCAGAGAACTTAGAAGATGTGAGGGGAGAAAGCAGGGAGATGGCCATGGGAGGCTAGTTCAACAGCTCAGGTGATTCAGCAATGCTGAAGGCAGGCTGGCTGGAGACCCTGTTCAGTGTCTGATGCGCTGGGATTTGTCTAGACAGGCTCACACCAGATGGAGAAATTGGAGATAAGAAGATTCTGCATTGTGGGGTAGGAGAGGAACGTGAAGGATTACCCTAACCCTCCTTCCACTAATCCCTTCTCCCAGGATCCTCATGTGTTTTACATACACAATGCCTGAAACTCAGGAGGCAACAACACCCTTTGTGTTCTCAGCCCCGGTCCTCATGCACTTAGAGGCATCTAAACTACTTCAGGGTAAGTCCATTACTACTAGAGTGAATGGATGTGCTATGGGTTAAATGTGTCTCCCAAAGTTCATGTATTGGAAACTTAATCTCCTTATAATAGCACAGTCTTCACAGTCTAATCCAATTACAGTATTTTGTGTCCTTATGAATGGATCGATCCATTCCTGGAGTCATGGGCGTGGTCCTGATGGCTTTAAAAGGAGAAGGAGGAGGAGGTTAACTCTCTCTTGCTCTTGCTGTTCTCACTGTGTGACACTCTGCATCAGTGTGTAGAGTCACCACCAAGAAGGCTCTCACCAGATGTGTTCCCTGAGCTCTGGAGTTCCCAGCCACAGAAACTTGTAAAAAAAAAAAATAATTTTCATTTCTTTATAAATTACCTGGTTTCAGGTATTCTGGTATAAGCATCAGAAAATAGACTAATACGGGAAATATGAGCCCAAATAGCCACTCACACACACGGCTGACTCCAGGTCCCCCCTTCAGCTGCCTAAACTGCCTACTGTGCCAGGGTCTTCATTCTGTCTCTGTATGCTGGGAACATATTCCCATTGATTCTCTCTGCCTCTGCCAAAGCACAGCTGGTCAATTTGTGGGTAAACAGAGATTTCGGCCTTCGTGGGATGGAAACTGCTCCCGGCTCAAGCACAGCATCACCTGCAGGACCTTTGACTCTAGGCCGGGGTCACCTTTGCTTGGCCTGACCACACACGGAGACACAAGCCACAGGGACATTTGAAATCCTCACCCATAGGAAATGTGCACTGAACAGAGGATGACATTTGGGAAAGAAGAAAATAGCACAACATGTAGGAAGTTGTGAGAGAAGGATTATTTAATCCTCTTCCGAAATGCTGGCAGGGCTCCAGAAGCAGGAGGCAGAAGACCAGTTTAGAAAAGTGTAAAAACTAATCTGAATAGTGATGAGAGCACTTGTGTCAGGAGCTGGCCCAGCACACTCATTGATAGCCTCATAAGTGGGGGAGTAATTGACTCTTCCTGTGAAAATGAATATGCTGCATAAAGAGAGATCAAATGGGACTTCTCTCCCCAAGTCACAGAACAGCAACTACTGTTCATGCCCCATGCAGTTGGATAAATAATTACTTAATTGAAGGAAAATGCCTCTGCTTTAAATCCTTACAAATGACATTTAATTCCACTCTATATGTCAGATTTCATTTAAACTAGTTCCAGGCTGCATCCGTACCCAGATCATCTTTTTGTTTTTGTTTTTTAGTCCTAAAATAATTCTGCATCTGAAATTCAGATTCCAAAAGATATATTCTTTTGTGAAGATCAAAAATAGCAAGTGGCTTTCTTTAACACTGTCTCTCGGGCAATAAGCCCCTGCCAAGTATGGCCATTCATCCTTGAAGGAAGAAGCCAGTATGTTTGTGGCCAGCAACCTCACCTCATGCAACCCCAGGGAATAGAATGCGTTTGGGTCTGGCCACCATGCTGGGAGACAGTCCAGAGCTGTTCCTGAGATTAATGAGTGGGGAGTGAGTTTGCACTTTAAATGCAACCAGGGCTGGACAAGCAAGGGGTCTGGGTTAAAACACCACATCATTTTGGCAAAGGGCAGGTGGGCTGGCACAAACCCACATAATCTAGCTGGTTTTCAACTTTTGGAGTAGGTCTCTCCTCCCCTTCTTTACCACTTTAGAACAAAAATATTGTTTTAGAACCAAAATAACTCACTTGTTCCAGCACCCCCATAACAATCTGACAGGTGCTATGTAAATACAGAGAAATTATTTGTGACTAGAAAAAAAATGATTCAAAATCATCAAGTTGAAAATAAAATCATAGGATAAGCATTTCTAGATGTGGACGCTAGCCCACAAGTCAGTTTTCTATGCAGTCAAACTTTGCTCCCAGGTGAACATCATTGTAATAACACTGCCCACAGCTGATTCTATAGCAGGCAACATCCCAAGTGCTCTACATGGGTCATCTGGCTATGCATCGCATCCCACTGTAGGATAAGGACTATTACTTGGTCCATTTTGTGGTATGTAGCTAAGGCACAGAGAGGTAGTTTATTTCAGTCAAGGTCACACAGTCAGTAAACATCAGAACTGGGAGAGGAGGCCAGGCAGTCCAAGGCCAGAGCCCACGCACTTAACTGCCATGCTGTGCTGACAGTCGTTAGTGCTGCCTAGCGTCAGAAGCTGCACTGAACAATTCACAGGCATTGTCACTCTTGGCCTGCACTCACTACAACCTTCTGAGATGGCATTTACCACCCCCACTTTACAGATGAGGAAAACGTGGCTGTTCGAGATCAGGGCAATACTGGCTCCCACACCCAGGCACTTAACCGTGAGGGGCAAGGAGGTAGCATGAGGTGGGGCATGAGGTGAACCACCTGTTGTAAGTGTGTTTTGCAGGGGTTCCCACAGCACAGCATGTGCACCAGAGATGGCTGCTCTGCTCATGAGTTGTCCGAAGCTGCCCCCGTCCTTGATCTGCTGTCATTTCCCTAATACAAGTTACTGCCACTTTGAAACCTTTCTCAAAAGTCTGAAAATTCACCTCCAGTTCAAAATGTGGTTCATTTACATATTCTCAGGACATTGGCTGTGTACATACACATGACACATGGCACGCAGCATCCACGCACAAATGCAGGCACACATGCAGGGTACACACAGCCTAATCACTCACCGACTTTAGAAATTCTACTTGTGTTTCATAAGATGAGAATATAAAATTTGGTCTTTATAATCATGGCTGCCTGAGGAGGGTGGGGACCACAAGAGAAATGCCTGTTCTGCTGAACACCACGCTGAGCTTGTTATTTGGGTTTGGGAACAGGAGCTAGAGAGAGCCGATTTATTTCCACATAAGAGAAGGATAAAGTTTGGAATTCATGAGAAGACCAAGGAGAAAAGAAGGGTCAGGAGATGATGGAAGGCCAAAGGGTGAACAACATGACCTTTCCAGATGGCCGCCCAAATTCTAAGTCAAGACCAATATGTATTTAGATTCTCCACGTGGGCTGTTTGGAAGCTTGGGGCTACATGAAGGGTCTAGGTTCTGTGTCATGTAGTGTGGGCCAGACACAGCCCTTGAGGAGCATCAGGAAACTGAGGAGGTCTCAGCAGATTCAGCTTCTGGATCCCACAGATGTCATGGTGGGGGCTTGGGACCCATCACACACCACGGAATTGATGAGCATTCCAGCAGCATCCCCTGGAGGTAGTGGGGAAGCCAGGGGCTTCCTGGTTACATTCACATAGAGAATGTTCACATTAAGCTCAGAAACTTCGGGCACAAAAAAAGAACATTGAGGCTAGGATGGATGGTGTGGAGAGAACAGGTTTGTGACAGCAAAAGCCTTCACTCCACTTGCAGCCACAGGAAGGAAGAAAGGCAGAGCCACAGGACCACACTCCATCTCCCAAACCCTGGGCCTGCCTGCAAGGCTCGGACCACTCTTCCTCGCAGCTGACCCACAACACAGTATATCAACAGGTGTTAGGTGTTAAACATGAGGGCACTTCAAAAAGTCCACGTCAAAATAGAATTAAGAGATAATATGGATCTTTCCTTGAGCATTTGAAGACACCTCCTACATCTTCATCTCAATAAAGGTATTACCAAGCAAACAATTCAAACCTTGAAGAGAGCCCGCCCACAGATCAGCCATCCATTGGAGGGCTGTGCAGCCTGGGAGGTGCAGTGGAACAGAGCTGATGCGGAACACACCAAGGGTGGGGGCATTTTTGTCACCTCTGTAACCTGGAGACATGCAAGCTACACTTGTTGGCTCACCTCCCTGCCTCCAGCAAGCCCCACTCCAGCCCATCATCCTCAGAGCAGCCCTGGTTAACTTGCTAAAAGACAGAGCCAGTTCTGCCTACAAACCCTTGTGGACCCCTCAGAGTGAATGAAAATTTAAATGTACAGGCCTTCACCATCTGGCCCCCAGTCTATCCTCCTCCTCAATCTCTGCTAGCCCACCCCACCCAAACCCTCTCCACACCACTGCCCCTCCCCACCTTCACCTGTGCTGTTCCCTCTGCCTTTCATGTTGTTCTCCACATATTCACCTGCAAAATTCATTTGTGTCCTTCCACATACAGATGTTAACTCCTCTGTAAGGACTTCCTCTCCTACGACTTCCCAGAGAGTTACTAACCCGTCTGCTAGGTGGCCATAATAATTTGTTAAAACTTCTGTTATACTCCCTGTATCTAGAGTCTGAATGCCTGTGTAGATTAGATATTGATTAGTATGTATTGATAAATGTATATAGATTAATGTAGAGGGACAGGAACTAAATGTTTCTTCACTCTGTATCCCTAGGGCCAAACATGGTGCCTAGTATATATTGGGTGTTTGGAAATGTTTTGTAACAGAATGGATTGAGATATGTGAAAGAATGCCATTCAAGTTTATGAGAGCAACTAAATATGGCTGCTGTCCTGTGAAAAGAAGACATAAAAATTATGGGAGAAAATCTGGGAGAAGGTTTCCTGCCTTGAAGGGCAGTTACATGATTAAGAACACAGGTTATAAAGATAGACCAACTGGGTTTAAACCCTCCTTCTACGTTTACTACTTTTCCTCCATGCCTCAGTTTCCTCATCTAAACCATGGGGGTAACAATGGCACCTCCCTTCTAGGGTTGCTGGGAGGACTGAATGAGCTGAGGTATGTGGGATACATAGAACAGTAAGCACCAAGGCACCCCAGCTGTCATTATCACTGCCTCTCTCCTGCCTGGTGTCTTAGGAGTCCTGCTCCCCAAAGGTCATATTAACTCATATTGGGAGATCATTAACTTCAAGGTGACTCCAAAGACCCTTCAAAAAGAAGGAAGTTAAGTGCCAGAGTTTCTCAAATGAGTAGAAGCCCTGGATTATGTTTTTCCTGAGCCACTGTCCTAGGGAGGTGTGACATGGAATGCAGAGCCATTGTAAGATGTGGCATTGTAGACTTTGGTGCAACTCAGTTCTGTTTAGTCTCAGTTCTTAAAGTTTGCCCCTGAAAGCATCCAATTTCAGAACGGGAGTGTGCATTCATTTTAGAAAACTTGAGTGCAAAGCAAGACTGTGCAATAATTATATACACTACACCATGCTCCATACCAGACCATGAGCACACAGTCTACACCATGCTCCATACCAGGTGATAAGCACATAGTCTACACTGTGCTGTGTAACAAGTGATGAGCACATGGTCTACATCATGCTCCGTACCAGGCCATGAGCACGCAGTCTACACCATGCTCCATACCAGGTGATAAACACATAGTCTACACTGTGCTGTGTAACAAGTGATGAGCACATGGTCTGCACCATTCTCTGTACCTGGCCATGAGCACAGTCTACACCATTCTCCATACCTGGCCATCTGTGCATAGTCTACACCATGCTCCATCCCAGACGACAAACTGCTGCCTACTGGGTGATATGCTCCCTCTGGAGGTGCAAAGGCAAACAAGATGATGTAGAGCCTGGTCTCGTGAAGGAGAAAGATATTCATATTTCTATTAAATACCACAGGGAAAGTACTCAGAGCACTATGACAGAGTGACATACCCTAGGCTTGAGGGTCAGGTTTCTGGGGAGGTGACACATGAGCAGAGACTTGTCAGTTGAGTAGGGGTCAGCTAGAGTAAGACAGGAAAGAGCTTTCTCCACTGGGGCCAGAATTAGCACAGGTCCTAAGCCAGGGAGTTTTGTACATGACTTCGGGACATTAGGCTAATGCCTGCAAGGGAGGAAGTAAGCAGAGGGAATGCAGGCTGTGTTGAGGACATTTTTCGCCTTACCCTAAGAATTACGAAAAATGACTGTCAAGTTTTTAGCAAAGTTGTGACTGTTTCGCTTCACAGAGTAGAAGAGGTGGAGGAGAAAATCACCTCTGTGGCCCTGTGGGACATGAAGACTACACTGGAGACCCTGATAACTGATGTTGTTATGCAAAGCCCAGCACTTTAGATGGAGCTTATATTTAGTTTAAAACCACCTTATGAAACTGAAAAATATTAGGGCTTTCCTGTCACATTCATCACTCTCATTGGTACTTCAAACCTGGATTCTGTGTCCTATCTGAAGGTCAGGGTAACGCCTGAGGCCGGCCAGCTGCTGGAGGCCACTTATCACCTGGCACGAGCTGCACCGTGTCCACTCTAGTTTAACTGCTATGAAGGGATCATTTTTCTTTTGGAAGTTATTCTAATCAAATATATCATCTCTTGCTTACTTTGGAGGTCCTGTCTCCTAGGATGTTATTAATTACTGCTCAGAGAATTATTAATAAATGCTCACTATGCTTCCTAATTCTTTACTCAAACACATTTAATGAAACTTTCGGGTGTCATCAATGTTAGCTCCCCTTCCTGTCACCGCTGTTCGCTCTACAATGGATTCAAACCACTGATGTATTTGTTTTCTCCATTAGCCACCTGGGAGCAGACTAGAGGGATGACTAGAAGAAAAAGACACCTTCTACACCATTAGGTTTTCCATTTTTCTGCCATTTTCTGACTCTCCCTTCATTCATCACTTACTCTGCCTTTCAAAATACCCATGTTCATTGACCCCAACAGAGAAATAACTTCATAAGCTCTCATCTGTTGTCTAAAGCTTCCTCCCCACACACCTGCTCTGAAATCATTCACCATGGAGCAACCTCCTCCACAAACACTTCCAGAACAAATGAATACACATAGCCTTTGTCTTTTGTGCTTTTGGCCTAGGCAGAACACAGATCCCTAAATAGGAGTAAGAAAATTTATTCACTAAAGGACATCAAAACCAAGACACATAACTTATAATGTAGAGCTGGCCACTAAACTGAAAAGTAATTTTACCATAAACAGAAATGAATATATTTTCTAAATGGAAAGCCCCTGACAGAGAGGCTATAAAAATCGCATTACTATTGTTACATATTCATGTGACTAGAAATGTATCAATAAATAGACATGCAAGAGGCCATATATTCAGCACATATGGAGACCATATGTCTCAGGTTTTCTGGGAAAGAAATATTATGTCCTGTGTATCCATATGTACAGCAATCCTAGCTGAGCCATGTGTCCCAAATTTTGGCTGAGAAAATATGGCCACTGTAGTTAACATAAACAGTTACTGCAAAACCCAAGGATGTACCCAGTGATGAGTGTAGCTACAGTTGCTGCAGCAGGGGTTGCTGAGAGAGAAGAAGGCACAGAAAACAGGTCTGGGTAGCAGGGATAGAGTTTCTCATAATTATCACATGACACAGAAGAGCAATGAGTATTTTTTTTTTAACTTTTCAAAGACAGCAGTGCAGAAAAGAATTAGGCATGCTGCAGAAAACCATGTTGTAGTAAGCATTTTCAGATACATTTGCTTTGGAGTAAAGTCTCACCCTGGCATTGTGGAATTAGCAATTAAAGAACAGAAATAGCTAGAGCATTATAAATGAAGTTAATGAAGACTTTAAAGGCTGAACACTGAACAATTGCAGACACAGGCAGTGTGGAGTGACTTGGGTAAACACAGTACACAGACTGGCAATTCTGGTGATTAATGCAAGTGGTCAGGAGCGATCTCACCAAACGGACAGGAAAGGGAATGGGCATTTTCCTAGTTATTCCCGAGATGAAAGGACTGCCTGTTAATACCGGGATTATCCTGTAAGCTCATATATTTGATAGTATGTCTATTCATGTCTAAACTAACCATTTGGTGAAGTACTAATAATTTTTTTGGTTAATACCTTTGTAAGAAATCATGGTTCAGAGTTCAGCCTCTGGAATCATATTCCCTGATTTTGAGACCCAGCTTAACCAATCACGAAATACTAGGCAACACTATAAACTTCAGCTTCCTCATCTGGAAAATGGAAAATAATTATAGTAGCTACCTGTGTAAAGGTAGTAAATAATTTAACCTGGGCCAAAGAGGTCTGGTCTTTGCCTTTGGCTCCTGGGAGGCAATCGCTAAGCCCTCGGAAAGTCCTGCCTGATTAATGTGTCTTTGTTTACCTGGGTACCTTGGACCACAGACAGTCTAACAGTGTGATTTAGGGACGGGGTCTGGGGTCACATGTATCAGCTCAACCTCACAGGGACTGAGACTGAGGTCAGCCAGGTCTATGCGACTGAGACCCAATAAAAACTCTGGACTCCAAACTCGGGTAGGTCCATGGGTTGACAATACTCTGTGCATTTTGTCACTCATTAGTGCTGTCTGTGACTCCACTGGGAAGAGACAACTGGACGGTCCACATTTCGAACTTTGCTAGACTCTAGCCTCTATGCCTCTTCCCTGGCCAATTTAAATCCTTTTGTCGTAACAAACTATAACCATGAGTATAACAGCTTTTAGTGAGTTTGTGAGTCCTTCTAGCAGAATATCAAAACTGAGGGTGGTGTTGGGGATCCCAAAATATGCAATTGATGTCAGAAGTAAGAGTGGTCTTGGGGACTGTTTCCTAACTTTATATTATCCCTTTCACTTGTTATGAGGATTAGACAAAACAGTCTGTGCGATGTACATTGCCTGCATTGCTTAGTAAATACTGTTGCTGCTGCTACTGTTGTGTTTGCTAAAATCCTGAACTGGGAAGTCCTTAGGCATTATTAAGGAAAGTTGTCTTAAAGGGGTTTGACCCAAAAAGCATGTTGGATCACCATTCTCTTCAAGCAAGTAGACCACAGAGCCCCCTCAGGGGCACCATAAAGAAGAGGACCTTAATGTATCACTACCTAATTTTAACCATGACCCACTCCGATTTTTGGATATTTTCATTTCCCAAAGATCTCCCTTGAAGAAAGCACTCCATGAGTAAAAATGTCTCTAAAAAAACCACTCTAAGCTGCTACTCTACAGAATCCTGCCTGGATCAGACCTACTTGCTCTTGCAATTGATCTAGGATTGATACATATAAACAAGAAAACCTCATACATAGGTTGCATTTTACAAACTATTAGTTATGATTTTATTTTCCATAAGTTTAAACTGCTTTAGACAGAAATGAATCAATTTTACTTGTGAATCTGACTCACCAATACAAAACACTTTGTAGCAGTTTGATAACCCAAAGACAGGGCAATTGTCTGAACTGACCTGGTGGTGTGAGAAGCCTGTCTCTCCTGCCAAGTTCCTTGTAGAGACTGCAAAATTATTTTAATGTGAAAGTAAGTGAAGTGAAATGTAACTGAAATCTGTTGAATCAAAAGATCTAGGATACTGCAGACCAAATACCTAGCACTGATTCCCTCTACTGTCGTGCATGAAACAGAAATCACACACAATCACACCACGAGAAACCATTTGCCACCGGTGCTCCAGCCTCTCTGCCTTGATGGTGGGTGTCAGGAAACACGAGAGGGGAGTCATCCACAGATCACTCTGGGCAGAGGACTTCTTGCTGCTGAAATCAGTTTATAAAAATCCCTCTCACCTAAGTTGACCCAGCCAACCTTTAGCAGGAATTCATAAGCAGCTCACCAGATAGAGCATTTTGCAGGTGACATTAGAAAAACACATGGATACTAAAGGAAAGGCACAGCTGTCTGAATTTTTAGCTACATGAAAAGAAATGCTACTGATGAAATCCGTGTATTGGGGGCTGGGCGGGGGGGAATGCTCCATAACTTAAAGACTAAACTTTGAACATTTGCAGGTAGAAAGACTGGTAATTCTGTAATTAGAAGATCAGTCACAAGAAACGTGCAATAAGAAACTCCATAGTCAAGTAGCTTTCAGAGATGCCCACTGTTCATTATCCTCCAGGAAGACCATCATGGATGGGGAGTCCAGTTCCTGGCCAAAAGCCCTTGTGTGATATTTACGGCCTGTCTATAGCCAATTACAAAGGTTTCATCTGGCAGACCTCACAAGGGAATCTGTCCCCCCACAGGAGACCTGGTGCACAGTGGGGCATTGCTGTCTCTGGAGTGAGCTGCAGGCAAGGACTTGGACCCTCCAGCCAGCCAGGCTCTTACGCATCTGCAGTCGTTGCCCAGGCACCTCCATTCCAAGACCTTTTTATCAGGGGCCATCAACAAAGGCCTTTGTTGGGGAACCTCTGGGAGACCTCCCTATAGGAGGAGGGCAGAGGGAGCCCTGAAGATACTTTCTCATTACTTAGTATTTTTCCAGTTTTAGCCTTTTCCCCTCCTCCTTCCAACCCTGACCCCAAGTGCATAAAACTGCCAGAGCCTTTTGCCTGGGGCTCCCTCATATGAGAGGACCCCCACATCTGTGCTAATTCACCTGACCTTCTACCATGTGCTGTTGCACAGGGAAAATGAAACTGGGAGCCAGCACTTCCTTGGTTCAGCTCTGGGGGTTGTACCATTGCAGTAGTGATTAAAGGCTCGACTGTTACTTTCATCCTGGCTTATGATCTTCATCAGCTACTCCAACAACTGGCCACTCAGCTCTCTCCAACTCAGCTGAGCCCCTGACAATGCACATTAGAGTATCAGAGGCTCCAAGAAATTCTGTAGTAAAGAAATATATTTAACTAAGTGTATTAGTCAGGGTTGTCCAGACGGGCAGAACCAATAGCTATGTCTATAAATATATGAGAGGGGACTTATTAGGGGAATTGGCTCACACAATTATGAAGGCTGAGGAATCTCATTATAGGCTGTCTGCAAACCGAATGCTGGTACTATGGCTCAGCCCAAGTCTGGAAGCCTTAGAAGCAGGGAAGCCGATGGTGTGATTCTCAGTCCAAGGCCAAGGGCCTGAAAGCCAGAGTACTGCTTGTGTAAGCCCTGGAACCCAAAGGCTGAAGAGTCTTAAGTTCACATGTCCACGGACAGGAGAGAAGAATGTATTCCAGCTCCAGAAGATAGAGCGAGAGAGTTGCCTTTCCCTCTGTTTTGGTTCTCTCTGGGCCCCCTGTAGATTGGATGGTGCCCCCCATACTGAGGGTGGCTCTCTCCCACCCAGTCCACTCAGGGTCTCATGCTAATCTCCTCTGGAAACACCCTCACAGACACCTATGCTTTACCAGGTTTCTATGTATTCCTTGATCTAACTAAGTTGACACCTAAAATCAACCATCACACTAGGCATTTTACAAATGTAATTGACCATGGGGCACTTTTGTTATACAACATCTATCAGTAATAATATTCTTTGTGAAATACAGAATTTTAGTATCAACTCTGATATAAGAAATTGACTACTCCATAAATTGCTGTAGACCATATCGGCCACACAGACACACTGGGGACAATGAACAAAAATGTGCATCGGAAACCAGAAACTACCTAAAACATCTCTGGCTATGTATTTCACAAGCAATCTAATTTGAAAGGATGCATTTCTAATACCAGGACCACATTAAGGTTAATGACCCTTGGATATTCCTATAATCAGTTCTATTCTCGAGTGTACTGTTAATAAACTATATACTCAATTACAAAGAATGGATTAATACTTATTGGAAAATATTTGAGTTACTTGAGTGGTTTGTATAAGGTCCTGAATCAAAGAACCCCTTCAGATTCTAGACTAGACCTAACTAGTACTAGAGTAGGGTAACTAGTAGCATAATTGGCAATCATATTGGAACAACCAGATTAACTGCCTCTTTAACACAAAGCAGAACCATGGGTGTCATCTGGTGGATATGCCATCTCCCTTTAATTACACAATGAAGCCCTAAGGGGGGACCACAATACACAACAAAATGCACCACACTGTGAAACCCAGTTCAGCACCAATCAGTGGATGCACCATACTTGTTCCGGGCCTGGGTGCTGGAAGTGATCTAAGTGGACACGGCAGACTCCAAAGAGTGTAAAGTCCTACTGAAGATATAAAGCATTCTCATGAGACACATCAAAATACATGAGCAGAAAGAAGACTGCAAAGTGTCATGTGAATGGTACCAACGTTACTTTGAGTTCAAGAGGAGAGAAGTCATCGTGAGCTGGAACATGTTTCTAAAACTGTTTCTGTGCCTCTGAGTCTGCAGAGAATGGAGCTCCGAAGAATTGAGAGAGGAAGGACTTTCTGTATTTAGCCCTGAAACTCTATCTCTGAGCTGACATCCCAGCATAATGCAACAGGATATGGTGCTAAAAAAATCATCTTCTAGAAGAGGTCCCAGCCCCGGGTCTCACACCACAGTGCTAGGAGTAATTGGAGAAGGTGTAAAAATGACTCATTAAAATTACAGCATAAGAAGTTTAGTAGGAGCCACATAAAAGGCGAGATAAAAGTTTACTGAGACCATGAAGCTTCACGAGAACGGGAAAGGAAGCTGGAGGAGATAGCTTCTCACAAGGTAGCATGGGAAGTACCGAGCCACTGGCCAGCCTCAGCGGGGCAGTCCCTCTCCTGGCACACTGTTCTCACTCCTCCCCGGCCCCTTCCCCGCTTCTTAGAACACTTGTGATTACACTGGGCTCAGCAGGGCAATCCAGGACAGTCTCCCCATCTTGAGATCCTTAACATAATCTCATATACAAAGTCCCTTTTGCCACATGAAGTAACATCTTCATGGGTTCCAGATATTAGGACATGGATGTCCCTGAGGGGCTATTACTCTGCCTCCCACATTTGACTTCCCGGAACTTCACGTATGTAGGGAATCTGCTGTCCAACATTTCCAGGCTAATGTTGCCCAGCCAACGTCTCTTTAACCGGATCCACAAGAACAGGCTTGGACCCTCCTGTGGCCCTGCTTGTCACCACCAGAGGAGAGCAGGCAATTTGTTTTCTTTTAGGAAAAGAACAGAGAGAAGGCCTACCCAGTTAAATGGTATGAGTGATCTCACATTTTTGGTGGGAAGAGATGACAGTAAATTAAAACACAAACTGTGCATAATTACTCTTTATCCACTTGATTACTTAGCACAAACTGACTTCATAACATGCAGGAATTTAACCTCAGGATTCTAATTAACGTTCATAAATGAACCTTGCATGGTTAATTCATTACATAAAATATTTACTCCTTGAGGTTCTCTTTTTACTTTAATTCTCATCATGTATAAATTATGTTATTGCAGATTTATTAGTAACTCATTCATAGTTCTATGGGTTGAGCCAAAGTAATTACCATCAACCTACTTTGTAGCACCGTAGTTAAGCACTAGAGTTATTTTGTATGTTTAACTTTTACAATCATGGCAGCCCTGCTGTCTCACTTCACAATCAACAAGTGAAGTTCTAAGATGAAAATAATCATTATTTAACCCCAAGATTCAGTGTGTAGAATTAACAAAACATAAAGTCTAAATTTCGAATGGAATTTTGAAATTCTTAAATCAGAATCAGGAGGAAAAATATCCAGATGATCTTAAATAAGGCAAAAATCTCTCCTGGACTCGAAATGCTAAATGTCTTCTTTCCTTATTTCATCAAAGCCTGTGCCACACCGATCACATCCCCCAACTGACACAGAAGTGAGTTTGCAAGATTGGTGCAGCCAGGCTCAGAATCAGAAGGGTCTAGACTGAAAAAGTGCCCCAACTTGGGAAGAACCACATGCTATCTCTATGTTTGTCACCTCCTAACAGTGACAAAGAACTGAGCTTAAGTCTCATTATCTGCAAAATGAAGGGGTTATGCAGATAACTTGAGAAAGCCTTTCAACTGTCACTCTCGATACTATTGTTCTAAACAGGCCAGTGAGCAGGTGTTTTCTAGTCTTTGTCCTTTACAAAGTGGCTCACACAGTCCTAGAGACTGTAGCCACAGGGACCCCATGCTGAAGGACGTGTTGGTTACAGTATCTCACTCGGCCTTTTCTCTCTCACTCTTTCTTATTCCCTGTGGTCCAGTTACTGAGCATCTTATGAGGGTCTAAGGACTTCATAACATCCTCTGATAAATGGAGCCATTTATGTTTTCATGAATTGGCTGTATATTTTTTTGCATTTAGGCTTCTCTTTCCCACTTCCTTCTATAATGTGTGAGCCCAGTACTCAAATCTGTGTGGATCCATTCATCTCCCTCTTCCCCACTAAGTTATTGGCCTGTGAATCTGTAGGTTTGAATTATTTTCCTTTTCTTGTAAGGGAACTTCTCCAGGTAGAAATTCTCAGTAATCCTTCCCTATTTCTGAAAGCCTAATCTTCTTTTTGTTTGCAAACAACTCTATTTCTGGACTATCTCCTTCTTAAGAATAACTTTCTAGCATCTTCCAATAGTATGTTACTAAGAAATAAACTTCTTTTCAACCTTATTCATGTATCCCCAGAGAAACATGGTAGAATTCTTTGGACATATCACTTGGGAAAAAAACATTTGTGAATGGCTTCTAAATTAAAACAGACTAGACTCTGCCACAGTAACAAATAAACCCCAAATGTCAGTGATTTAACAGAAGTGAATTTTCTCACTCACACAGCATTGAGGAACTCCAGGGCATCTCTCTATGTGGCTACTCATGGATCCAGGCTACATTCTTCAATATGTGGCCACCTGGGTTGCTCCAACAGGGAGGAAAATAATAACTTAGAAAACTCACACAAGCTCTTAAGACTCAGACTAGAAGTTCCCATGTCACTGCCCCAGTGACTCAGTGGCTGGATCCAGTGGTTCTGCTGAACTGTAAGAGGCCTGTGAAGTGGAGTCTTCTCTGCCGAGTCAGTAGCAGAAAGCAGGACTTTAGTGAGCACTAGCCATCTGTCAGCTTCCCAGTGAGGAAGGAAGATGCTGGTGGCCCCAACAGGAAGGAATCCTGACTTTTCCCCAATGTAACACTTCTGGGTGTTTTTGTGTATAAACTGTGGCCATCAGAGGAGCCAAGAAGCCCAGCACCAAGTTGAGAACAAGGAGACAATCGGGTGCTTTGAGTGGCAGCAGGGCTGCATGTGGAGCTGGACAGTGAGCCCCAGAGCAAGAGCAAGGGGGTCAGTGAACAGTACCGGAGGACACAGGCAGGGGAGTGGTAAACAGCCAGGACAGTAAGACTCTCCACTGTCTCTGTCACTCTGGGTGTAAAGGACATTTGAATTGGGATATTAGAGGTAAAGAGAATGAATGTTCAGCTTCCAGATACCATCTACTGACTCAACACTCGTATTAATTTTGGTTACTTTAACTTTTTAATAACCCTTTTTTATGAGTACCAGCAAGGAGTGTGAGCACTTTCCTGCATGGCCGGTATTCCCTGAGGTGCTGGAAAAGCAAGGGCCACACAAGTGATGTTGTCAGAAACGAGGATCTCTTTTGCTCTGGCCCTCTGAAATAGTCATTCCACCAAGTAACTTACCACAGGCGGAAGCTGTATTAGTTCCTTTCTGTTGCTGATAACAGAATACCTGAAGGTGGGCAATTAATAAGAAAATGAAATTTCTTACAGTTTGGAGGCCGGGAAGTCCAAGGTCCAGGGAACACATCTGGTGAGGGCCCTCTTCTTGGTGGTGACTCTCTACAGAGACACAGGGGTCACATGGCAAGAACGGGCTGAGCAGAAGAACTAATCTGCTAACTTGCTCTCTTTACTAAGCCATCAGAACCACACCCATGACAACTCATTACTTAATAAATGGGTTAATCCATTCATGAGACTCATGGTTCAATCACCTCACAATCCAATCACCTCTCAAGGGCCCCACCTTTCAAATAGCAATATTGGATTTCCTACCCTCTCAACATTGTTACAGTGGAGATCAAGTTCCAATACATGAATTTTTGCAGGATACATTCAATCCATAGCAGAGGTAAAGGTTTCACCTCGAGCAACAGCCCATGGCAAGTTGGACCAGTAACTAAGCTGCGGGTTACCACAGTGTCTTGGGGAGGCTACACTTGCCACCACTTGCAGCAGCATGAGTCTACCCTGCCAGCCACAGTGGGAGCTGCCACCCAGACCACTGTGCCTCTCTGCTCAGAGATGCCCTCATGTAGCACACCTCTGTTCTCCTGAGCCTCCTGCTTTAGGAGTTGCCAAAGGATAATTAGGATCTTCTAGGAGCAGTTCAGCAAGGAATAGAATGAGGTAGTGAGAGAACAAGGTAGTGAGAGAGAGAAGGGGTAGTGTTCATCCCTCCCCTCCCTTGTCCTCAAGCAAACACACCATGTGGCACCACCCAACTGTGGCCAAAGCTAGAAGTCCACTACCTGCTCACGTATGCAGTAAAATAGGAACTTTCCCAAGAGCCATGTGGAACTCTGTGCTTCTGGCAGGAGCAGAGGGCAGCTGTCTGTACTGCATTACATGGTTTGGATGCCTGGTAGACTAGATCACCTCCAGAGCGGGGTTGAGAAACCATGGCAGGGTGGCTGGCAGCCCTTAGACCAGCCTGTGGATGTCTTCTGGCTCCTGCAACCACCCTGAGCCAATCAACTATGGCCACAATAGTATCTGGGATTTCCCATATAACAAAGCAATAGAAACGACAACAAAAAAAAAGTAATAAGAAATAACTAACTACCAAAATGTCATTGCACACTGTTACTGAACCCAAGTATTCCTGTCTGTCCCATTCAAAAACCCTGGCTTGGCTCACCAAAATCTGTTATCCTAGGGCATTCAGCTCCTGGCTTGGCTTGCCAAAATCTTGTTACTGAACCCAAGTCTGGCTGCCTGCCCAGACAAAAACAAACGGCCCAAAAGGCAAACTGTTGGTAGAACAGGAAGTTGGCTTTATTCAGGAATATCGGTGACCTGAGGGAGATGTTAGGTAGCCCATCTCTCTGGTAAACCTGAAGGAGAATGGCCAGACTAGAACCATCTCCAAGACTCAGATCTACTGAGGGGTTCTTTAAGAGGGAGTTGAAGGAATGGAACATGGGAAGTAAAAAGCAGAAGGGAGGGGAATGTGTAAGGGGCCAGGTGCACATTCTCACCAAGGCTCTGTCTGGTTTCTGTTCCCATCCTTGCTGTTATCTTAGGCTCCTGCAGGATTCTGATTTGCTTCAGGGTGGAATTTATTGAAGTCTTCCTTGGTTTCTCAGGGTCTGGATAGTACATGTCTCATGGCAAGTTTACAGCTCCAGGGTGATTAGAAAACAAGTTTACATTTACGCAAATAACGTCATCCTGCCCTGTAACCAAGGTTCAAAATATCAAATAACCATGGGAAAAGAGGGAACTCAGAGAAATGCATGCTAAGGAAAAAAAAAAAAAACATGTCCTTCTAAAGCCCATGAGGTTTTAGGTCCCAACATGGCTTCAGTCTTGCTCAGTCCAGCAATGTGGCCACTTCATCATGTGCTCAACCTTGGTTCACCCAGCAAATTGAGGAGCCAGAAGTACAATACATTAGGTATCCTGGAAGGAGATTAACTACCATATAAACAGCATGGTCCCTGCCCTCAGGGGGTTCTGCATCCCTGATTTCACCAACTGAATATTTTTGTATTTATTAATGAGATGAAATGGCTATAAATTCACATTCATCTGCCTTCCTAACTAGTAAAACGACCAACAGCATGCTTATTAAAATCATCTGTCTCCATTTGTGTCAGGATACATTAAAATTATAATTAATCTCTCAAGTATTATTTCTCAGATTTTGTCCTAAGAAGGGACATTATTTCTGCCAAGCACAATCTCTTGCTACCTAAACATCTCTCCCTATTCTCCTATGTGAATCCATTCTCCAAGGTCCAGATCAAATCCTGCCTCTTCTCTGATGCCTTCTTACACTGCCCAGATGGCTTCTTTCTCTGACCTGTGATAGCATGGACTTCTCGGGTAATTTACTGGTTGTCTTTACAAGTGATTATATCTTACCATGCCTATTGGAGTATAAAATTTATAACGGTAAAAAGTATCAAATATACTCATCCATAGTATCTAGTACAATATGTTGCTAAGAGTAGTGTTCAAAAAGTAGTCGCTAATTGATTGAACTAATTAAGAGGAACTTAGGGCCATTAGCAATTGTATATGATTATTAGCAAAACAGGATGGAGCTGGAGAGAATAGAGTTCCAACTGAGCTCTGCTCCTTGCCAGAGATGTAACCCTGGGCAACTTCACCACTTTCAACATCAGCTTTCATATCTATAAAAAGAAATAATGATGCCTGCGTAAAAGGTGATTTTGAAGATCATGCGGATGCTAACATTTTTGAAGCTGCTATCAGTTAGCTACTCAATATTTATTCTCTCCCTCTTTCTTACTGGCAAAATCCTAATTTTGTTCAATGTGACATGATACTCAGTTAACACAGCCACCCTCACAGACTCAGTTCTAGCTAGTGAGGCACAGGCAGAGATTTGCTAGGTACTTCTGAATTTTTTTATTTTCGTGAAATAGATACTACTTATTCTTCTTCCTCCTCCTCCCCCTCTTCTGCTCTTTGTCCTCCCTCCTCCTTCCTTTTCCTTTCTGCATCTTCGTCATCGTCTTCCTTTTCCTGCCTGGAATGTGGATGTCGCATTGGAGGAAGTGCCCCTGTTTCGTGGCATGAGACGAAAATTATCATTAATTCATCAAACAGTTTGAAGAGGCTACAGTGTACCAGGTATTGTTCTCAGTGTCTCAGGGAACAAAAAGGAAAACATGGAGCTTACATCCTAGTGGAGGAGGTGACAATAAACACAAAAGGTACATTATATAGTACATTAGATCCTGATAAATACTATGCAGGGTGGGGAAAGAGCAAGAAAAAATAGATTGAAGTGGTGGGGCAGTAGCAAGTATAAATAGGGTGGAAAAGGTGGTCTTCGCTGGAAGGTGATTTTAGGGCAAAGACTTGAAGGAGATGAGGGGGGAAGCTGCGCCAGTGTTCAAGAGAGGAGCAGAGGTGGATAGAATAGCCAGTGCCCTGAGTGGTCTGAAGATGGGAGGAGGCCAGGGTGGCTGGGGAAAGAGGGTAGGTAATGGGGTTAGAGAGGCACAAACACCAGATCTTACAGGGATGACAGGTCATTGGAATAACTCTGGCTCTCATACTAGCAAAATGAGAAGGTGTTGGAGGGTTTTGAGCAGAGTAGTAACATACCCAATGCATGTTTCTGAAAGGTCATTCCAGCTACTACATTTTGAATGTTCTATAGGGAGGCATTGGTAAAAACGGTGGCTCTTGCAAGATCCAGCTGGGCCAGGCTGGAGCAGTGGAGGAAATAATTTGATAGAGGATATATTTTGAAAGTAAAGTCACTAGAATTTCCCAAAAGATCGGATGTGGGCTGTGAAAGACAGAGGGACATCCAGAACAGCTCTTCTGAGGTCATGGCCTGAAAATCTACTGAGATAAGGCAAACTGGGGAAGCAGGTTTGGGAGGGAAACGTCAAGAGTTACTTTTGGAAATGATGAGAGTTAGACATCTAGTAGACATCTAAAGGGTGTTGTCTCATAGGCAGTTGAGAGTGTGGCAAAAGGTATAAATTTGGGAGTCACAGGCACATACTTCATAATGAGATCATCAAGAAGTAAGTCTAAATAGGGGTCCCTGGGTTGGGAGGCACCAGGGAGAAAAGAACAGCAAGGAGGCTGAGAAGGAAACACCACTGCCGCACATAATGCTGAGAGGGTGCATCAAGGTGAGGCGGGGAACAACTCTGTTAAATGCTACTGAGGGGTCAAGTAAGATGGGCCTCAGACTCCACCACCGGACAGAGCAATGTGGAGGTCGTCATTGCTCTTGGGAACAGTTTTGGTGCAGTGATGGGGGGTGAATAAGAGAGAATGAGAGGAGGGGTGTTGGCAACAATGAACAACTCTTTCAGGGAGTTTTGTTGCAAAGGGGAAAAGAAAACAGGTCCGTCAGTAGTTGGAGGGAAAGTTGAGTCAATAGATGTTCTGCAGCTGTTTATCATTTCAAAAAAGGAGAAATAGCACCATTTGGGTGTTGATGGCAATGACCAAATACAGAAGGAAAAGCTGATAATGCTGGAGAGGAGAGAATTTTTGGAGAGATTCCTTTAGGTAAAGAGTGATGGAATCTCAAGCAGAAAGGAATGGATTCAGCTAAGAGCATGAGCAGTTCATCGAAAGCAGTGATCCGACAACTTTCCTGTACAGCAGAATCACCTGGAGGGATTGTTGAAACACAGATTGCTGGCCCCACTCTGGAGTTTCTGATTCCTGGGTTCTGAGTGGGACCTGAGAACTCGCATTACTAACAAGTTTTTAGGTAAGGGTGCCACAGCAGGTCCAGGGACCACCCCTTGCAAAGCTGTAATAGCAGTAGATGAGAAGGCAACATGTATAGGCACCTGGAGAGATGTGGAAGAGGAAGTGTGTGGAGATGATCTTCAGAGTTCTTCAGTTTGCTTTTTAAGCGAAGTAAGAAGCAAGGTTGTTAGCTAAGAGTGAGTAGGGGAATTAAGGTGTTAGACGTTTGACAAGAAAGCAGGTGGTGTGATAAACCAAAGCCACATGCTAAAAGTGGTAGCACAATCAGGAATCTGGGACTTCAGTGACATCACCATATAAGTCTTCAACTGTTCGACTGTAGGTTTTCTATTCATGTGAGAAAAGTAAGCCCTTATTTGGTTAAGCCACTTAACTATCCATTGCACATAGCCCAACGAAATACCTCACCTATGCAAGGTCCTACCATTAAAGCTTTCAGCACAGTGCCTGTGAGTGCCACAACTAGAACAGGTAATGTTCAGTAGCCTTTGGTTGGTCTTTAATATTGTTAACACTGACTGCTACAGAAAGGTAATATAATGGTTCTAAACAAAGGCAAATCATTTCATAAAAATATGAAGGCACTGAGATTTTTACCCTACTTAGAAGCAATAAGCCAACCTGTTACTATTTCATGGATGCTGGGAAAAGACATGGTCTCCTGGGTCAGAAACAAAGGACTGTGTTACTCGTGGCAAGAGCAGTAGCCAGAGCTTCTTGTTCTCACTGGTTGCCCATGCCCCCATGTCCCACGCTGGGGACACAGCAAGCTTAAATGATTAGCTACATGTAGGGTGGCTGCACTACAAGAAAGAAACCCAGGGCCCAGCCCTTTTTGAAACACTGTAGCAAGCAGCCAGCAAGCCAGACCCCTCCCCCTGTGGAGCAAGCAATGGCATGGAAGTGAGGTTGTGGTCTCCCTCACCTCCTGTGTGTCCAGCGCCAGAAATCAGACAGATGAACCCTGCAGTCTGGCACACTCAGCAAGAAGTGCAGCAACACGTGGGGCTCATAGCCGACCACCTCCCCAAACAGCCTCTCAGGAGTAAAATATTTTCATATTATCACGTAAGATATTCTGAAAAGCTCTGGATAGTGTGACACATTCAGCCAAACTGCATTTATGGGATTTGTTTATGGTTGCAGCAGTGTTAAGATATTGGCAAAAGGTTTGCATGCCTTCAAGAGGCTGTCAGAGTTATCGCCAATGATCTTGCTTTCCACTGATGCCCAGGGCCCAACTTCACTCCTGACTGAATTATCTGCAGCACTGACTTGCATTACAGCCAAGTGCTTGCCTTTTAGAAAACACTAAGGCACTTTTGCTGAGTCAAGACATATTAAATGTGTTATTAGTTGTTCATGAGGTACAACTTGTTCCTGGTTGTTTAAGATTTCTGAGAAAAGTACACAATGCTATAGATATTATAGCCAGTATAAAACATTGTTGAGGCTTAGAAATAAAAATACACAGTCAGCTTTACAACTTAGAGCCAAATCCAATAGAGTTTGCAGTGCTGCATTGTAAGAGAAATCCTGTGGATTCTTCTAATATTTGGCACCACTAAAATGTACAGTATTTAGGAAATATTTCTGAAATCCTGTGGAAAAGATTAAACAGTTTCCATAAATGGAGATAAATGAGGTGTGATAAAGCATTGCCTTTGTTGGGAAAATACAGGAAAATGGTCAGGGCCCCTCAGATGTTCAGAATCTTGCTGAGCAGATTCTGAATATGCACGTGTGCCCATGTATTCCTTTGCACATGTGCACCCAGGTGTCCTGGGTTATGGACTTAAGTATAAAGGATGAGTGGCTCTGAACCACAGGGAGGCCACTACTGCTGCTGGAGGCTGTCATTGGAAGCTGTTGCTCCCAGTGCACCGGGATGCCCTGAGAAGGCCACCACCACTGCTGCCGCTGGATCTGCTATAAGCTGCTGCTGCTGCTGCTACTGCTACTGCTGAGGACTGAGCTTGGGTTGTCTGCTAGTGGCTCCCAGGATCTTTCCCAATTACCTAGAGTGGACCTGCATGTGAGGGGTCGATGACCCAGCCTGGCATGTGAGGGGTCTGTTGGCCATCTGTACAATGGGTTTGAAGGATCTGAGCCCTAGCCCTGTCAATACAAATGGAAATTTAGTATAACTAAAATAATGAAACATTTTGGCTTTAGTTATGAAAGTCATGTAGCAATACAATTAGCATAGCTATTGCCTCAACCCTAATCTGACAACTGGCGTAGTTGGGTAGCTTTACAGCCTTCTATTCTTGTACATATTTTGCACATGAAAAAAATTATTTTATAAATGAATGGCATAAATATAAAAATGTGTGGTGACCTAGATGATGAAAATAACATTTGGAGCAAGATTTAAAGAAATTCTATCATGGAAATGCAATAGTGGGTGTATAAGTTAGAGTTCAACAACAGAAGAAAACCCAGCAGGATAAATATATATCCCACTAGTATGTGTTTATTGTACATATATATAACAAATAATTGAATTACTTAATTATGGAGACTGGCTAAGAAGCCTGAAGTCCACAGGACAAACAGTAAGATCATAAACAGGACCCCATGAGCATGAGCTGAAGTTTGTAATCCAAGGCAGACACATAGGGTAAGAAGGAACTATCAGCAGGCTGGAGCCCCACAGCACAAGCTTGGAATCTCTGACTTCAGGGAGAGCTTCTTTTAAAGGGCTACCATCTGATTAGGTCAGGCCCACCCTGGATAATCTCCCTTTTGATTAACTCAAAGCTAACTGATAAGAGACTTTAACTACATCTTCAAAGTCCATTCACAGCAGCACCCAGAATAGTATGGGATTGAAAAATTGGAAAAAAGTTGTGCACATGCTACAAAATAGCTACTGCCTCCCTGCAGCCCACACTAATTGGAAACATTCTAGACAGGAAATTCCAGAAAGCATGGTTCAGCCTAGCCCAGTCAACATATCACAGCCCAATCACAGTGTGGAAGGCCTAGGTTCAAATCTCAGATCTGTAGTACCTGGGTGAACTTGGGACGTACTTGGGTTCCATCCCTTTATCCATAAACTGGAGACAATGACGTAAGTGTGTGTGAGCACACACGTGTGTTTCTAAGTAGGTCCCTTTTCTTATCTTCCAATCAGCTTTCTCTTCATCTTCTAGAATAAGCCTTTAACCTCCAAGAATTAGTTTGCCCAGAACATTTCATGAAGATATGTAACTTCACCATGAAGAGCTTTTCCAGATACATTTCCCTAACATTCTAGTTGTACCTGTTCTACGCTCCATCCATAACCTGATCCACTACATAAAGATCCCTCCACTTAGCTTTTGCTGGACCTTTTCTCTCTATTCAGCCTCTCCAAAGGGAAACTTGGCTTTTTATATTTTTTCACTTATGATCCAAATAGAAAATTCCAGGGAAACCATGAGTTCTTCTAAGGAAGGGTTTTATAGATCACTACTCATTAACGCAGGGAACACTATTGTGGAGAAAATAGGATAATTTAGTCAGGCTCCCTCGACATTTCTTGTAAACAAGTTGTGTGGGTGGAGTTAGTGCACCAATGTATCTTTTTAGGTAATTGCTTTTGTGTGTGTTTGGCCATTAGTTGGCAGAGCTCATGTCTGAAGGTAGAGTATGTTTACTCTGCTGGCAGCTTGCTCAGTTTGAGTTTTTCTTTGGACTTTTCCAGTAGCAGTTGAGTTTCTGAGTTTCTCCTTTGTACTACCTAGCTCCTAAATGTGTATGTGCTCAATAAAGACTATTCCTTCTTCAACCAAGGCTCCAAGAACCATTTTGTCCAGTTAGCTAGCTCATAGACCTGTGTGTGAAAGGTTTGTGAATGGGCTCCAGGGGTCTGTGAGCTCCAGACCCTAGCTCTAGCTCGACAACTATCTTAAAAGCCAAGTATCGTCTGAAAAAAATCACTCCATTGCTCAAAATGTAGTCCTCCCTAGTTGCTTTCCATGTTTTAAATACAAGTGGTTCTGCAGCAAAGGGCTCCCTGGGGCCGAGCCGCACCTGGCTGACTCACCCAGGTATTAGCACTTAATAGAGAAATTCACACAAAGAGGAAACCCATGTCAATTAAGTCTATCAGGCATTTTTCAAACTCCAGGATGCTTCACAGTCGTGAAAAGTATTTTCCCCAGTAGACAGGACTTTATGAGGTGTAGGAGAATATAGTAGACTAGTTGTATTAGTTCTTGAGTCTAACTGACTACACTTGTGAAATAGAAAAAGTTCCACATTCATTTCATGTAAATTTAGAGAAAAACCCTTCATGAGGTGGGCACCCTCTCAGTCATTACCAGCAAGACCTATGACTGCAGTGTATTAGTCTGCTTTTGTTGCTTATAAAATAATACTTGAAACTGGGTACTTTGTGAGAAAACAAAATGTATTGCTTACAGTTTCAGAGGCTGTGAAGTCCAAAGTCCAGGGAACATATCTGGTAAGGGTTTTCTTTGGTAGTGGCTTTACAGCAAAGCAGAGATCTCACGTGGTAGAATATAGTGGGGTGGAGAGAGAGAGAGCCCCTCATGCACTCTCCTTTTAAAGCCCCGAGAACCAAACCCAGGACCACCATTAAACCATCAACTTAATCACCTCTTCAAGGCCCTTTTCAATTACCTTAAGAGGATTTCCCGCACTCAACAATTACAGTGGGGATTAAGTTTTGGGAGGGCATTCAATCCAAGCCATGTAGTAAGGAAATCAAGCTTTATCTGTTCTAAAAGCCCAAAAGAAGGCATCTCCAGGGTATGTACTTTCCTTCTGTTCATTGTGGCAAAGACACATCAGTGAAGTGGGAAGTTAGGTCTTAATTAAATCACAAAAACACCTGAACACACTGAACCAACTCATCTTGATAATATATAAAACACTAAATTTATTTAAAGTTTTATCAGAGAAAACTAAAATTTCTAACGTCAAAAAAAAAAATCTTTGGAACACAGTCAGAAAAGCCTCACAAAAAAGACATTATAAACATAGAACTTCAACAGAATGAGTGGCACGGTCAGCACTTCAAAGGAAATTTAGACTTTACAGGAACATTATGTCATACATATATTAATTACTCTAAGGGGGAAATAAAAGATTTGCCAGTAAAATCCCTTCTCTGGTCTGGGTCAGAGAAAAATCTATGTCCACCCATACGATGATCTGGCAAAAGTGAATTTCCTGTAAGATGTAAGATACATTTTTGTTAATATTTCTTCCATCTTTACTAAGATTTTTTGCTTTGTTGGAGGCTGTACTAGAGAATTCTTCCCATTTTAAATGAAATCCCTTAATTTATCAGTGTAAATGAGACTCTTGAGTGTTCATTTGTCCAAAACTGTTCTGCTTGTTTCTTTTTTAAAGAAAAGGGGTGGGGGGGCATTTTATGTATTCAAAGTATTCTCAATACAGACTTCGGCTGATTCCAGGCTCTGACTTGGAAGCCTCTCTTACTGACAGCTCTGGATGGAGCCAGACTGCAGTCTCCTGCTCCCATCACTTCCCCTCACTTCACTTAATGATATGGAGCTCACCATTCAGCCAGAACCCCTGCCTGGAACAGCCACCCACCAAACATGTTAAGGAAAGGCTGTTTCTGCCTGTTTGCTTAATAGGCTTGTCAAAGTCACCCAAGATATACAGATGTTTCCTATTTGTCAAAAATTTCACCATAAAGTTTATTTTATTCATGTCCCCTTGGAGTTCTAGTGCTAGAAAAGGAGGCTTCAGTGAACACCATAATCCATTCTGATCCAAAGTACCATAGCACTTGAGCTCCAGCCTTTATGTAAGTACTTTCCTGATATTTCTCAGCTAGTAACACTTAGATTTATTTTTTAAATGTTGTATCCAATAAAAGCTAGAAATATAAAGCCTTTAAAACAGAGGAGAATATTTTTATAAACTTGGGTAGGCAAAGGTTTCTTAGGACAGGAAAAGTACTAACCATGAAAGAAAACAATGATTAAGTGACTTAATTAAAATTTTAAAATTCTGCTCTTCAAAAGATAACATTAAGAAAATAAAAGGACACAATTCAGAATGGGAGAAATATTCATCATACATAAACCTGGTAAAGGGCTTATATCTAGAATGTACTGAAAACTCCAACAGCTCAATCATATGAAGAGAAAAAAAACCAAATTTTTAAATGGCAAAGACTTGAACAGACACTTTACCAAAAAGAAAAAATGAAGTTATATGAAGGGCCAATATATGGAAAGATGCTCACTCATCATGCAAATTAGAACCATAAGGAGATGCTACTGCCTCACACTACAATAGCTGAAATGTATTTATTTTTTATTGAAACACGATTGTACATATTTGTGGGGTACAGAGTTGAACATCAATACCTATGTACCAATAACCGAAATTTAAGAGACTGTCCCCACCACGTGCCAGCCCTCAAGTGCAGCAGCTGCCCCCTCAGGCCCTGCCGTGGAGGAGGCAATGGTACAACCACTTTGGAAAACTATAGGGCAGTTTCTTAAACACACACTTACCATATGAACCCAATAATTCCAGCTCTAGGTCTTTACTCAAAAGAAAGGAAAACACACGTCCACAAAAGATTCATATTTATGAGTCTCCATAGTAGCATTCATTACAGCCCCAAACTGACATCAACCCAAATACCCACCAGTATGTGAATGGGTAAGCAAATTGTGTTTTTATACAATGGCATAGCACTCAATGATTAAAGAAAACCTCACAGGCATTGTGTTGAGAGCACAAACTATGATTCCATTTATACAAAGCTCCAGAACTGGAGAAACCAAGCTATGGTGACAAAAATCTGAACAGTGTGGTGTCAGCTGGCTGGAAAGGAACAGGAGGGAACTTTCTGGGGTGCTGGAAATGTTTTATATGTTGGTAAGGCAGTGTCAAAACTCCTCAAACTTATACTTACAATCTGTGCATTTTACTACATATGAATTAGAGTTTTAATAAAAATAAAAATTGCTGTCGCATTTTTGTACTTTGAGGGTTGGTTAATGATCTGTAACTTGCCCACAACTTGATTAAAAAATTAAAAAATCACCCAGAGAAAACATTTCCAAGCCCACAAGTAATGACCTTATTGGTATTTATAGATTCCTTTCTCATTCTCCTAAATGCATTTTTTTTGTTCCGGCTGCTAGTCACAGAAGTAGGAAAATGCATTAATGTCAAATTTATACAGAGGCTGAGTCTATATTAATATGATACATCAATTACTTATAGTTTACACATTATATACAATGTGGCCACATAAAATTTCTTGTAAAATGATGATACTATTAATCCACTGACACTAGGACATGTCACTTTAATCATCATACATATTATTTCCTTTAATTTATATGAAGTTGTGAGTGGACATCGTGCTGCCTGCATAGCAAGGAAGAATGTGACCAACAGTGTTCAACAAAGGTGGTAACATGCACACTGACCATGCCCGTGTCCTGAGGTAGTTCACGTTCATATCTACGTAGTTATATTTTTTTCTCTCACACTTTTTGTATTTCAGAATATAGCATCAATGTCATCTATTTGTGCTGGCAAGCTGTGTCTGTCAATCACTGCATACAGAGACCGACTTCTTACACCCATGAGCAGAGTTCCTCTCGTCAAATGCACTAGGTGAGAGAGAATTATATCCATTTTACAAATATTAGTATCAATGTGATCCTTTAAATCTATGTAGTGGGGAAAGTGTATTATTCTTTCAATGTGGATGGTATATGCTAAAATCCTATTTAGAGTTGTTACATCCTTGTTTTGAGAACTATAGAACTCTTGGCATATCACCACTCCGTCCAAATCTTTGCTCTAAGAGATGACCAAACTCTGGCATGGCTTCTAGCAACATAAGGCCCTGTCTCGAGGATGACCCCAACCTCTTAAAGTCCCTGCCAGGAGAACTGATGGTTTCTTCCAGCCAATACCTGACACAAGCCCCTGACCTCCCTTTCTTAGGGTGTTTACTACAAAAGGCTTGCAGTGATGAATATGTATCTCTTACAACTCAAATGCTTTCTCTCAAGGACCTAAGATCCATTCTTTTAGGATGTGATTATTAGGAGGGACAGGGCCTCTGTCTCCCAGCCTCTGTGGGGCAATAGATTCCTAATTTCGGTAACCGCCAGCCAAGTAGACATGGCTGACATCATGCATCCAGCCTTTTGTCTTTTCCCACTTCTCTGACTCTCCCACTCCCTCATTCTCCCTCTGAAATGTCCAAACCACTTCCGCACAAATGGGAATGGAGAGCCGCTCTTTTCCTACTATGAGTAGTGACTGAATAAAATCTGTTTTTACCACCTTGGTCCGGCTGTGTTTATCTCTGACAGTTTGTATGTATATTTTGCCTAGGATTTTCCTTTGATGAAAAGTTATATCATTTTCCTAATCACATTTAAGAATTCGAATTATAAAAAACCTGAATTTCACCAAGCCCGCTCAGACTGATTATAACCATTGTTAATATCTAGAATTATCAACCACTTGGCTTCTTGTCAATGTAAGTCCTCCTTCAAAGTCTCCCTGTTATTTCTGGGAATCCTCAGCAATTATCTCCCACATTCTGGAGAACCAGGCTCTGGGCTCATTGCAGTGTCTGCTTATGGAAAAGCCACACAAGGATGTGGCTCAGGAAAATGGCTTCCAATGCCTTCTACGTGAATGCCACTTACTCGGTACTTGTCCCCAAACTGCACAGCCATCTAGGTGCTCCTGATAGAACTGGGGAGAAGGTCCTTTCCCCAACAGACTGGTGTCCTTTTCCACCCAGGGCCAAACCCACATATCTCAAAGTTCTATGTGACAGCAGCCTTGGTTCCTGCAGCAGCCCCTCTTTCCACCAGTCAGACTGTGAGGCTTATGCAGGTGCCATTGGACAAGGTGAGCAGGTCTGTGGACCTGACTCTCACACTGTGGCTGTACTTACTAAAGAAGTGAGAGATTACTCTTTATAGAGGCTCCTACACACTAGAGAGAGTAGGAGCAGGCATTCTTAAGTGGGAGTTCAACCAAGCTGCCACAGCCCATGCGATCCTGTGCAAGAGAAACCACGGCTTTTTGGTCACCAGGATCATCTAGCCAAAAAGGGAGTGGAGTCCTGCTAAGGCTTACAGGCTGTACAGTCAGAACTTCCACAACTAGGAAAGGTTCACGCACCCTCAGCCAGGGCATCTAGCACCCTCACCCTCGTACCGGCCAGGTAGGTGACATCCCTCATACAGCTTTACCTGGCTGAGATGCCCTTCCTGTAGAAGATGGAGTAGAAAAGGAGCCTGGCAGGACAGGACTGACCCCATTGTGGGGTTCATGCCAGCTCACCACCTACTGGCTTCCTGAAAGAGTCCGAGTCTACACCAAATGTTCAGGCATCATCAACTTGTCGAAACTTTAACACACCCTTCAAGAGGAGCCCCAGGCCACAGTGGACACAAGTACATAGCAATAAGTTCTGCATGTTCAGCCAGTGGTCATCTTCCCAGAAGTGCCAGTCCTAGGCAGGCATCCTTCTCACCCTTCCCCTGCTCGGCCTGCACTGGAGGAGCTGAGCCCTGTGAGCTACTTCTCCTGGGCTCCGGGGTCTGTTCAGCCAATGGATCCTGCAGCTCCATCTCCTCCTTTGTCTCCAGCCTCAGGGTGGTGGTGTATTCCTGCCATTGTGAATTGCTGGGATACTTTGTCACCTCCTGGTCTGGCCCTTAGCCTCTCCATTACCTGTGGACAAATTCATCCACTTAAATCCGCTCTGTTGTAAATACTTTACATGGTTTCTTGATCGGCAACCAAGTTTCTTAAAGTGGATTCCTGATTATAATGTCTTTCCATCCCTGTATAGTACCAACTTTTCCAAAATGTTGTAAATTATTATTTTAAATAATAATTAAATATTTGATTTAGAAAAACTTTCCAGTGAATTGGTCAAGTCTGTATCCTCATTTATTGTTATAACTCTTCTTAGTCTCCTTGTGTAACTAGTACATGAATTTCTCCATTTCCTATCGTATGGACTTAAACAAATTTTATTTCTTATGAGGGTATCCATTTACCAAAGTAAATAGCTCACTGAAGAGAATGACACTCTTCCTTTTTTATTTTATATTAACTATTCTGCTCCTTTCTTATTCCTGATTTTATTCATTTGCTGTTTTATTAGTCTAATGAAGACATCAACTTTGTTAATTTTTCTTAAAATAAATGGGTTTGTTTCATTAGTTCTCTTTAATTTCTTGTTTATTTCTATTGTCTTTTTTTTAAAACCTGATTTATTTATCTATTTTTTAACAAATGCAGGAATTTGGGATAACATGTATTTTCTAAGTACTGTTTTGGTGGTATTCATTTTGTGTTAATATGTTATATTTATATTTTCATGATATTCTAAATACTCTGTTACTGTATTTTTTATCTTTTACAGGACCAGACATTGATTTTTTTTTTTATTCCATAGACTTGAGTACTCTTAACTCTCGTCATTATTCATTTCTAATTCTTTTTTTTTTTCCTTTTTGTCTTTTTTACTGACTGGTAACGGGATCGCAACCCTCAGTGTCACGCCCGTACCAGGGACCGGCAACGGGATCACAACCCTCGGTGTTGCGCCCACACTGCACTCAGCCAGTGAGCAGGAACCGGTCTCCACATGGGATCCGAACCCTCAGTGGGAGTGCCGCCGTGCTCCCAAGCGGTGCACTCTCCAGTGCGCCACCGGGCCAGCCCTTCATTTCTAATTCTACTTTACATAATGAGCCTTGCCTTTTGTTAATGTTTTAATCCACCTTCCTTCTCAAATATTTAATCTGCTCAAATCTCTGTGGTCTCTGTGGTCTCCTTGGCTGCAGGGATTACTTGATAAATGTTTGAGGTCTTGGGCGTTAGAAATATTCTCCCAACGGGCAGAGAGAAGAGTTCATCTAGTTCGACTTTGTACTTATCAACTCCATCCCCACTACCACTGTTTTAGAAATAAGACCAAAATCACTCTCATTCTACATTGCAGTCTTTTCCATTTTTTCGCATTGTTACAAATTCTTGTCTTTATCCTTTCTGTTACAATTCCCTCTGTGTAACGGATATGAAAAAAAAGAATTATGCAATTACTAAGATTACTAAAAGCACTATGTATACATTGAGAGACCGGGAAGGGCTGCACTTCAGTAATTTCCCCATTAGGAGGAGAAAGTTGACTGTGACAGCCCTGATTCAAAGTTAGCTTCTCCCTTTTATTGTAAAGACAAGGAAGTTTCACAAGAAAATTCAGTTGACTTAATCATTACAAAGAACCTAAGGGCATGGGCAGAGTTATGGCTGAGTATAGTCTTAATAATGGAAACTAGTAATATCAGTGAAATAAAGTGACATTCCATAATGCAATTTGTAAAAGGTTAAGTCGATCCACCAACAAAAGCTTGTTCTTAGCAAACACTGTCTTTTCTTACAGCAATTTCCTTAGTATTTTTACACAAAAATCAAGCAACTTTCTTAACATATCAATAAGTAAGTTAACCGAGGACATCTGTCCTTGAGCCAACAATTTTGCTGTGTTACAATTCTTTATCAACAACGAGACTTTAGCCTGGGGAAAGTTTCCTGTCTTTTGCAAGCTTAACACTTCTATATGTAATTTTAAAAAGTTAGGTTATACCTGAAACTACAGGGCTTTGGAAGCTAGGCCCTGTGAAATACATTTGCTTTGTTAATGTTAGTACACTCCACACCTTTATGTTTCATTTTACTTAATAGTTATGATCTTGGAGGCCACTGTTTGAAGAATGCTCAGGAAAGGACCTTGTTATAACTTGCCTGTTTCCAGGTTGTTTTTAGGGGCTGGGGGGAACAATGGTGGGTGAGAGATTCCTCCACTTACAGGGCTACCAGAGGACATCTCTCAGATAGCACACGTTCAAGGAAAGACCTGAAGGAAGTAAAGGTTTCCACCACTGCTATTCTGAGCATCCTCCAGAATCTCATTATTTGTCGGCTGAATCCCTTCATTTTCTTTTCCAGGCCTTTTCTCGTTTCTCTCCCCTGGTACCACTTGTCCCATCTGTGTTACTTGCAAGAGCTCTGGTGTTGCCAGTACCTTCCTCTGCATCTCCTCTGCCCTCTCTGCTTCCTGCAGCGTCATCTTCAGCGTCTCTGGAATTTACAAGCATGGCACATAGTTTCCAATGGCATCGTATTCAAACATTTGCATCAGTGTTTCTTTTCAATAAGTTAATATTTCTTTTCCAACAAACAGTTGTAATCAGCTCTCAGGCATTTCATATTTAAGGTACCCCACATCTTACACTTCAGAGTTAAAATAATTGGCTTTATTGCATTGCTTTAATTCCACTTCTTCCTGCTCTTCTTCTTCCCCTCCATCCCTAGACAATGCAGTCAGAAAGCCACTGAGTGGGGCCAAGCCAGGCACACAGCCCCATGGGAGAGGAGAGAAGGAAGACAGGTGTGCTAGAGGCTCAGAACAAGTGTTGGAGCCCCAGGGAGATGAGGAGGGGGGCGTAGGGTTCAGGGCCCCTGTGCGTGGGATGGGCTTCTGCCCAGGAAGGGTGAAGAAGGTATCCACAGGGTAGGGCAACTGGCCCAGAGGATTGGAGCATAAGCAGGGAGAGGACTCCTATGCAGAGGAGGGGATGGTGATGGAAGAATTGTTAAATGCAGGGGAAATGTCTAAATAAATGGAGATATTAAGGACAATGAAAGCCAGATTTTTCACTATCCGAGAAGAGAGTTATAATTATGGAAAGGAAGAAAATTAGGATGCACCCTGTGGTGTTGGATTAGAATTGGAGGCAACAGTGTGAATTGTAAGTAGGTAGACAAATTACATACATAGGTAGGTAGGTAGACAGATATAATGGATGGATGGATGGATGGAAAGATATATAATAGCTATATAGATAGGGTGGGTGGCAGAAAGATGATAGATAGGATGGATGGAAAGATAGATGTATAGATGGGAGGGATAGATAGGCAGACCATTATGGAAATAAAGATAGGCACAAATACGTGTGTGTGTGTGTGTGTGTGTGTGTGTGTGTGTGTGTGTGTGTGTGTGTGTTTCCATACACATATTCTCTGCCTCTGCCCACTGACGGGGCCTGGGATCAGTACTACCCCAAGAGCCATGAGCACTCCTAGTGCCCAGATCTTGATATCTAAGTATGCCTTTCCCAAGTAAAAGAAGTCAGAACTGAATGCAGAAATGGTTAATTTTAGGGCTGTAGCTGGAAAAGTACAAAATATGCCTGAAACATCTTGATGTGCCAGAAAGAAAGAGGGTGCTCAAAGAACAATGAAGGAGGCTTATCAGAAGGACACAGAAGTGAGAATAAAGGGACACCTCTGGCAAATCCTGGGACCGAATGAGCATCAAAATAAATGATGATATTAAAGAGTTACTACTCATTGAACAAAATGTGACACCGCT
>NW_007732388.1:34930-35807 GCF_000696425.1 Galeopterus variegatus | reverse complement strand
CAGAAAGAAAGAGGGTGCTCAAAGAACAATGAAGGAGGCTTATCAGAAGGACACAGAAGTGGGATTAAAGGGACACCTCTGGCAAATCCTGGGACCGAATGAGCATCAAAATAAATGATGATATTAAAGAGTTACTACTCATTGAACAAATGTGACACCGCTATGCCATATTCATATAATAAAATAAATGCTTAAATTAAAGTTTGATAAGGAAGGATGTATTTAAATATTCTAATATATCTCTTCCACAAAAGGCCTGTTTAAAAAAGGGGGGGGTGGAGTAACTCTCCAGGGGAGAAGCCTGCACCACCTTCACCACGTGGCCAAAGTGGACTCCATAGGAAACAGTTCCAGGTGAAATCGCACGCCACCTGACAGGATGTTAGGAAAAGATCAAGTGCCACTTTGGAGGTATTCCTTCCAAAGACAGTAACCTGGGTCTACTCATGAGGAAACATCAGCAAATCCAAATTGAGGAATATTCTACAAAATAACCAGCCTGTGATCTGGAAGAGTGTTAAGGTTACAAAAAGCAAAGCAAGATGGAAGAAGTGTTCAGGTTTGAAGGAGACAGAAGACACCTGACAACAACATGTAATTCTAGGCTGGGTTGTTTTCCCGTAAAGAGCATTACTAAGGATAACCAGTAAGACCTGAATGGAGTGGTCATATGTATTGAAGTTAATTTCCTTGTTTTGACTATTACACTATACAGGAAATACAACCTAAAGTATTCAGGAGTGGTAGGCATCCTGCTGGCAACTGACTCTCAGATAGGTAAGGAAAATAAAAGGTCATTGTTCCCTATTTCCAATTTCTTAATAAGTATGAGATTGTCTTGGAAAACTTTTAAAAATTAAAATAAAAAATAATAAAT
>NW_007732388.1:32112-34360 GCF_000696425.1 Galeopterus variegatus | reverse complement strand
TAAGACCTGAATGGAGTGGTCATATGTATTGAAGTTAATTTCCTTGTTTTGACTATTACACCATACAGGAAATACAACCTAAAGTATTCAGGAGTGGTAGGCATCCTGCTGGCAACTGACTCTCAGATAGGTAAGGAAAATAAAAGGTCATGTTCCCTATTTCCAATATCTTAATAAGTATGAGATTGTCTTGGAAAACTTTTAAAAATTAAAATAAAAAATAATAAATTGTATTGCTTTTCAAATTTCACTGATTGTATTTGAAACACCTTTGTTCTTGCTTTTATTATCTACCAGAATTATCTGTGTCCCCTCCCACAGACAATGCTAAGGTATTTAATAGCTAGAAAACTGAACAATTTCTTGTCAATCTAAATCCCTCAGCCCAGGATTTCCTGAAGATCATTTTTTCTCTAAGACAAAAATAAGAAAGAACATTCCTGGCTACCAAAAAGAGTTCCTTATGCTCAACACAAAACATTCTGAAGGTAATTTATGTCAAGGATGCTGAAGTTATTTGAAAAAGAAATTAGAAACTGTCTTTTTCTTATTAAACACTTTATACTCACCCTCTGCTTCTTCTGGAAAACAGACATGCTGGGGAAAACATTGCACTTGTCACTGTGGTTTAATAGAAATCCAGAACGACACTACACAAAGCTTTTGTTTTATTGATCATACTGAAGATATTTATGATAGCATGGCCATAGTGTCAACTTTTGCTCCATTAATACTAAAATAAATGAGTTTATCTTATTTCTAGGCACCTGAAAATCCTCTGCAATAAAGTTCTATGTACTTGAGCTGCATAAATAATCTAAAATAATAAAGAACAGAAAAGACCAGTATAGCTACAACTTTCATTTCATTAAGAAGTCTTGTTGCATTATCCAGTGTGTACTATGCCTGCTCGTGCTAATTGACCACTGTAGATATGCACATGAAATACATGTCATTCTTTCAATGTTACATGTAGGTATATTACATACACACACTCACCACTATATAAAATAATGAGAGTATTAGAAAAGCATTTTAAATTAGTGTATCACTCATGTAGCAAGATTCAGGCTGATGAGTTTATGGTTGGTGAACATCCAGTTGTTACATAAAACCTTGATGGAATCAGGGCCAGTCTTTCTCATGTCACAAGAGTCAATTGTTTTTTCCCCCATAGGTTTAAGACATATATTTGGAATAAGGGGAATTAAAATAAAATATTTTCTCAGTATTGAACAAAAAATAACCCCAAAAGGTTAGAGGTGTCCTTCTGAATATGAGTGACTTGTACAAGTGTTGCCAACTTTTGAACAAAAATTGACTTATTCCATTTCATATTATGGTTGGAAAATAAAATATCCTGAATGTTTAAAAGTGACTGTCATCTTCAGAATACAAAATACCCATAAGTACAATTTATACAAGCTGTGGTAAATACCTACTACTCTATGCCAGAAATCATGCTAGAAGTGAAGAAACCAAGATAGATAACAGAAATCTGTTCTAATGACCTCACAGTCTAGCAGTAACAGCACATAGGCCCAGAGATCGCAGGCAACAGTGCTGAGTACTCTGCTAAGCTCAGCGAGGGCACAAGGGAAGGAAAACCAGCCCTCGGATAAAAAGTACCACTACAGCATGTCTTGGAGGAGTTTATTAGGGAAACTGGGAAGGACAGGAGAGGAAAGGGCACGTGCACAGGCACTCACAGGGAGGTGCAGAGGCTGGTGCTTAGGGAACAATGTGTCCTTCAGAGTGGCTGAGGCGCTGAGCCTGGGGCAAGCCTTGGAATTTGAGATTGAGATAGGAAAGGCCTCGTCTTCTAGCACCTCACTGCCACCCTAAAGAGTTTTCACTAAGGTGGAAAATGTGGTCACTTTTAGGATCTAAAACTATGCACAAAGTCTCCTGGATGGGTAAAAACTTCAGCACGCTGCCTTAAATTAGCCATGAATATAGACACTTGCTCAAGGGTTTGCAGGAGTCCCAGTAACTTGATACTGTCTCAGCTAATAGAGCACAGAAAAGTGACACTGTGACTTCCCCCGAAGAGATCAATCACTAAGAATAATGCAGCTCAGCCCCTTCTCTCTGTCTCTCTCTCTGTCTCTCTCTCTCTCTCTGTCTTTCTCCCTCTTAATTTCTCTCTCAATCTCTGTCAATATCCCTCTTATCTCTCTGTCTCTCAATCTCTATCAATATCTCCCTATTTCTCTCAATCTCTTTTTCTTTTCTTTTTTTTTTTTTT
>NW_007732388.1:22473-31863 GCF_000696425.1 Galeopterus variegatus | reverse complement strand
ATGCAGCTCAGCCCCTTCTCTCTGTCTCTCTCTCTGTCTCTCTCTCTCTCTCTGTCTTTCTCCCTCTTAATTTCTCTCTCAATCTCTGTCAATATCCCTCTTATCTCTCTGTCTCTCAATCTCTATCAATATCTCCCTATTTCTCTCAATCTCTTTTTCTTTTCTTTTTTTTTTTTTTCCTTTTTGTCTTTTCTCATGTCCAGCAACGGATCGCAACCCTCAGTGTCGCGCCCGTACCAGACTGGGACCAGCAACGGGATCGCAACCCTCGGTGCTGCGCCCGCATCTCGCTCAGCCAGTGAGCGGGAACCGGTCTATATGTGGGATCCGAACCCTCGGCGGGAGCACCGCCGTGCCTCCAAAGCGGCACACTGTAGCAGTGCGCCACCGGGCCGGCCCTCTCAATCTCTTTTTCAATATCTCCCTTAACCTCTCTCAATCTCTCTCTCTTTCTCTCTCTCTCTCTCTCTCTGTCTCTCTCTCTCTATCTATCTATCTATCTTCTTCTTTCTCTCTCTCCCTCCCAGGGCACTTGCTCTTAGAACCAAGCCATCATTCTTTGAGGAAGTCCAAGCCACGTGGAGAGGCCATGATAGGACAGCCCCAGCTGAGATCCCAGTAGACAGTCAGTAATATACGCCAGTCACCTTTCCTTAAGGAGTGTTCATTCTGGGGCCAGCCCGTGGCTCACTTGGGAGAGTGGGGTGCTGATAACACCAAGGCCACGGGTTCAGATCCCTATATAGGGGTGGCCGATTGGCTCACTTGGGAGAGTGTGGTGCTGACAACACCAAGTCAAGGGTTAAGATCCCCTTACCAGTCATCTTTTTTTTTTTTTTAAAGGAGTGTTCATTCTTATGTGGGAAGCCAAGAAAAAAAAATATCACACCCAGTGATCAACACCAGGCAGGGAAGTGTAGAGGAAACCTAGAGGAGACATACATGGCGGGTGGGAGGGGTAGTAAGAGAAGCTTCCAGAGGGAAACTATTTCACTACAGTGAAAGGAATGTCTAAGCTGAGAAATGAAAGATGAGGAGTGGTTGGGTAAAGAAGGTGGTGGAGGAGAGTGGGGAAGAGGGGAAGGGGTGGACATGAACATCCGAGGACCTTCACAGTCAGAAGCCACCCATCTTTTCCAGCCTCTTTTCTCCTTATTCTCTCTGTGTATTGAACTATGCTGCAACTATGCACAGCTAGGTGTGTGATCATATTATCTGTTTGACAAATAAGTACTGAGTGTCCACGATGGCCCTGGGACACACTGAATGGGTGTGGTCACCACCCTCAGAGAGCCCACAGTCTAGTGAGGGAGGAAGACTACTTCTCACAACAGTTCATCTTTGTTGTAAACATCTGCTTCGTGGAAGGATTTAAAGGTGATTTTCAGGTTTATGGGCAACAACCCACAAATATAAGAAAAGCTCGTTTGAGAAGATGAAAAGTAAAAGTTTGGGAGAAGTTGAATTTGAGACACCTGTAATCATTTCATTACAGATTCAACTGGCATTTGAAAACAAGGTCCAGGAAAGCAGTCCAGGCTGAAGGTGGCAGTAAAACGTGGTGACAGCACAGGAAGTCGGTTACATATCCTCACACTGGGATCAGACTGAATGGAGATCAAATTCAGGCTCCACCAGCTGGTGTCTGTGTGATTTGGGGCAATGCACTTAACACCTCCCAGCCTCAGATTCCTCATCTATAACATGAGGATGACAGCTACCTCAAACGGCCTCTGTAAAAATAAATAATCATTGGAACTTTTTTTCTTTTTGGCATATTGTTTATCATTATGATCATTATGTATATGATGACTCTCAAAACAAACTCACTTTTTAGCATTTGGTATAGGAAATGCTTTGTCTCCCTTAAATTGGGACATTCCCTGTTTCAGAGGAAGATAGTTATACAACCCAACCTGTTCCTCTTGATGCTGGCCACGAGGAGGTTGAGTTGAATGTAGTTTTCAGTCATGGTAACCAGGCACAATACATTAGCACAGATAGTATAAAGCTTCCTCTGCTTTTCATTTCATCTTAATTTTCTATTTTAATGGTTTATCTGAAATATCACTTTCTACCAAATTGCCTCAAATCTTTGAGTGAAAGCAAATGCAATATAAATATAAGTAAATAAAATTCACAGAGTGAAAAATAACTTTGTGATCTAAAGAGTACAAAATATTTCCTCAATGTCTATTTGAAAAAATGCAAACCAAACTGAATCCCTTATTTTAAAAGCAGTGCCCTAGATGTCCGCCACGAATGCACTTCTCCAGGCTGCCGACACCACGGTCTGCTGGGCCTCCTCCTACCTCACGGGAGCCTCCTTCTCAGCCCCCTTCAAGACCCCCTTCCACCTCTAGAAGCTGGTGTGCTTCCCTCACCATCTTCTCTGTCTAGACTCTCTTCCTGGTGACATCATCCTGTTTCATGGCTTTAAATACTATTTACACAATCAGGATTCTCAAATCTGAATCACCCGGCTCCTTCTCTGAATTCCGGATTCATAGACCATCTGCATACTTAACATTTCCGCTTGAGTAGGTAGTAATTATCTAAACCCAGCATGGCTAAAACTGATCTATTGATCCCCACCTCACCATCACTCCAGTCCCTACCAGACATGCTCCTCCCACAACTGACCTCTATTTGTCACCCTACTCTTGCAACCTACTCGGGGCTGCCGCCACTTCTTCCTGTTCTCCCCAGGTGGCCATAACCTTGGTGAAATACATTTTGTTTCATAGCATCCTCTGGTTAGTGTTTTCCTCCCAAACAAAGTACCATCTAAACCACCAATGGTTTCCACCACAAATAGAGTAAAAGCTAAACCTCCTGCTGGAATTTGCAAGGCACTGCATAATGAAACACCTCCAAGCATCTAAATGCACCCCCTCCCCTCCGTCTCCTCCTTAGTTACTCTCTCTCCAGCTTTCCCTTCTCTATTCTGTCTCTACTGGGCTCCTTTCTGTATGGACATTTTGGTTGGAATATTCTCCTGTGAGTTCACTTCACTGTCTTCTCTTATCACTTCTAGTTACTCTCTCTCCAGCTTTCCCTTCTCTATTCTGTCTCTACTGGGCTCCTTTCTATATGGACATTTTGGTTGGAATATTCTCCTGTGAGTTCACTTCACTGTCTTCTCTTATCACTTGGATCTCAGCTCAAATGCTACCCACTCAGAGAGACCCTCCCCAACCACCCTAAGCCTCCTCTGACTACTGTTCAAACCATTACTTGACATCTCCAGCAGCCCAGCACCAAAATCTCCTGTGGAAGGTAAAGATGCAGGAAAGGAGACCTTCTCTCTCCTGTCCACTGGCAGCTGGAACATTAGCACACGAGCTAAGCGTGGTCTATGTCTCCTCCCAGAATTCTGCCTACTGAGGAACTGCCCTCAGATGAAGAATCAGAGACTGATGGGGTTGCGTGGAGCTGAGGGTTGGATGGTGGAAGTTTCCAACCTCGACAGCATGGTGGAGAGGGGGCACCTGCAGCGGTGTCCTGAACATGTCATTTGTACAACAGCATCCTGGCTGCAACTTGCCTCCCTTTATTCCTGCCCAAATCTTCCAGTTAATTCTGTAAGCTACTTCATAAGCTTCCAAAATTCCTCATCTAAGTCAGCCAAAGTTCCAATTTGTGTTTCTTGCTGCCAAGAACACTAACTGGCTCCTCCTTATCAATATCTAAAATTATCTTATTCATGTATTCACTCCCTTATTTACTATCTCCCCCTATAAAAGGTAAAACTTGTTGGGGCAGAAAATTTATCTTACACACCATGTGATCCAAGTAAATAGTAGGTTTTAGATAAATATTGATTGATTGGTTGATTGAAATGAGTCTAAGGCCCCTATGAACAGAAATATCTCTTATTTCATGTGCTTCCTCATAGCCCCTCAGACACTCCTATATATAATTTCATAAAAGACACCAACTTAAAGTCTAGAGAAAGTAAGATTTTAAAAAAGTTTTAAAAGAATTTTGAGATGGCAAAAAAACTGAAGCCAAGACCTAAGGCTATGTTTCTCTGATTCATCCGTTTGAATTCAGGCCAGAAATATCTAACATGAACTCTAAATTTGGTAGCTGGAAGTTATCTAACATTTACCAGAACAAACCACTCAGCAATCGTGTTCTTGCACTCTGCTCTGCAGGACTCCAGGTCAAGGCTCTGTTAGCAATGTTCAGTCTTGGAGCAAGTTCCAAATTCCATCATATCAAGGCTCCTGTGTATGCTTGCTCCTGGTTGCCATCACATGTTGAGTGGCATTTCCTTCCTTCCCACTGAGGAGGATCAGGATTGTGGTTGAGGGTGTGTCTCCAAGCTGTGCAGTGATTGAAGGGCACCAAGAGCATTGGTACGAGGATCCCTTTCCTCCAGCATTTCCAGCACTTTTCTTACTGGTGCTGACCTCCAGCAGGTTTGTAACCACACCCTTTCCCAAAAAGGCTTCAGTTAAGTGAAATGAAACACACTGGTTCCAGTAGACTAATTGGAAAAGAGAATAATAGAGATCAATTAACTCAAGGCTACCCAATTTGGGACAATACCGAACTCTTTTACCAGAACTACAAAGAACCCATCAACCTAGCACAAAGCCAGACACAAGGTCAGCATGTAATAAAAAGCTACTTGAGGGAAGGAATAAAAGGACCAGAGCTTATCCACCTTGCCCTACTTTGGAGCAGACTAACAAAGTGGTTCATAAGTTTTTTTAAGTCACATATTCCTTTGAGGGTACATAGTAAATGCTACAGGCCCTTTTTCCCTGAAAAGTGCACGTCTGAATATATCTAGGAATATTTCATATAACATAAGTGCCTCCACGGTACATCTGAAGCAAATTCCTGGAGTCCCTAGAGGTCTTTACACCCAGTTTAAGAACCGTTCTGACCATATTTAGCACACATTAAAATAATCTGCAGGAGGAAGCAGCAGAGGATGTTGGTAGCTGTGGAGCGGGTTCCCTGTGCACTGGTCACCAACTTGTTTGAGTCCAGTGAGACAGAACACCCAACACGACAAGTTACATGAAGAGGATCTGTTACTTACAGATAGGCCGCAAGGGACAACAGAAGCCTCACATCAAGGGAGAGCAGCCCCCAAAGCTCAGGACATGGACTCTCATCAGCACATGCCCCACTTGCGCTGCGGCTCAGGGACCCCAGAAAGCAGCCTGCCCTGGGTTTTATATCCCAAGGTCATATGAATTGCGGGGCGAAAGCACTGAGGGTCATCCTGTTTCTAGAGGGACTGGACCAGAGCCCAGGCTGTTCTGGCCCGTCCCTCCCTATCTCAGGATGCTGCATTCCCAGCACACTCTACAGTTGTTCTGGAGAACTACAGGCAAGAAAGCAGGGAGAACACGGTTGGTCCAAGGCCACCCGGAGAACTATCCTGCAGTAGGGAAGGATAATGCTGTGTACAATCTCCAGCACACTCTACAGTTGTTCTGGAGAACTACAGGCAAGAAAGCAGGGAGAACACAGTTGGTCCAAGGCCACCCGGAGAACTATCCTGCAGTAGGGAAGGATAATGCTGTGTACAATCTGAAAAATAACATCATAGCAAGAATCTGAGTGGCCCCAGAGGCATTGTCTCCATTCTTTGATCTTCCCATCCATCTACTGTGACCTAGGAGGGAACAACTCACCTGTCTGCACTTCAGCTTTTGTTCATCTGCAAAAAAAAAAAAAAGGTATTTTGAATGGATGATTCTAAGATCCCTTCCAGTTCAGCTCCAAAATCCAATGACACTCTCTAGTCCTTGTTGAAACTTTCTCTGCTGTCAAGCCATCATCGAGCTGACAAAGTTCTCTAGGAACAAAAAAAAAAAGTCCCTAATTCTCTTACCCTTTTAGGAAAAAAATTAACATTTCCAAAAATAAGGTGTTCCCTTAAATAGTTATCTAGCTGTCTCAGAACATATCTGGCTGGAATTGTCACTAGAGAATAAATGTGAAGAGTCAATCAAGAAGCTACATGAATATCCCAAGCTCTCGCCTCGCACCACCTCAACACAGCACTGTCATGAAGGTATACTCAAGCATTACGGTCCGTCTTCTTATACGGGGAGATAACCTCAGAGCCACCGATTTTGCTAGTTTGAATTAAGTGGTGTCAGCAACTTAACAAGAAATTCTGGCCTAAAAGAATTCCAACTTGCCTTAGAAACAAAGTTTAAGCTGAAACCCGAAGCTCGAGGCTCATGGGGGTGGTGGCTCAGGCCACATGCTGAAGATGTCTGAAAACTCTTTCTGGAAGCTGCCGGTATTATCTCTGACCTGCCTGTCTCCCTGCCCCAGGGAAGGAGGCCCTGACAGTTACTTGTAACAGAGGCTGAAGTCATGGAGATATCCTTAGCCACCGAAGTCTGCGGTTATGGTTTTAGACAGCAAGGAAGCTCACACGAGCTGAGTGTGATACGCTTTTTTAAGATTCTCTTTCCAAGTAGATGCTTTTGAGGAAACAGAGAACTGAGACCTTTGTCCCAGCATTAAAAACAATTCACTGCAACATTTCCTCATGTCATGCTTTTCTTCTTTCCTTGCAGGTGCTAAGTTCAGACTGAGAGTCTAACGATTGAATCTCAAAGAGGCTTCAGATTCTAAGTTTGTGACCCTTCCCTTCACATACATGGCTCCCTCTTGCAATCCCTGTTTTATTTCCCAGAAAGAGTTCCCATGGAGCTGGTTATTCACAAAACAATCATTCATTTTTGGGATATTAGGGACTTTCCATTAAAAGAAGTACACTTAAAAATTTGATAAGAGTATAGATTTCATGTTAAGTGTTCTAACCATAACAAAATAAAACAGCCCAAGGCAGGTGTAACTTTCCTAAAATGAAAGGAGGAGTTGTCAGACAACACAACCGCCACACAACCGCGGAGTTGGTGGGCGGTTAGAGAGGAGGCCTCCTCTTCCACTCCATCTTTGTTGAGGCTATCTTTCCAGGGGAGACCATCATCGTACTAAAGACCAAGATCAGGGAGACCATCATATTAAAGCTCCTGACTGGTCAGTACAAAACAGGCAGAACCAGGCTGTGGCTTGTGGACTGTCCGCTCCCACCGCCCTGACTGGCTCCCGGCTTGCTCTGCAAGGTCGTGTGGCTCAGCTGAGTGGTTGAATTCCATTGACAAAATTGACTCAGCACCACAGGCTCAGCACTGTGCTGGGGCTCAAGACCCAGAGACAAACTGGACACAGGTCCCTGCTCCGTTTTGGTGAAAGCAGCCAGATGATGAAGATATAATGAGATAAAGCAACAAGGTCACATCAGCTAAGAAATAGTGAAAAAAAGCCACGGGATCATTAGAATGTCATGAGTGGGAAGAGATGGCGCCATCTGCACTGGGAACTTAGGGGCCCCACCTCTGCGGATGAGCTGTTTGTGCCGGGATCCAAATGGCCACATGAGCCAGCCTGTAAGGTTTGGACAGAGAACCCCACACAGACGATCATTCATCTCCCACCTCCTTACCCCAAAATACAGCCTTGTTGAAAAGTGTGACCTCAAATACATCCACCCTGCTGTTGTCAAAATGATTGGGCAGACAGTCCTGGTTTATGCCTGTTGTTGCAGGATAACGTGCATCCCGCCCCGCAACACACTCGGCCCCCTAAATGGACAGTTTGTATTGTGAACTGTCAGTCTGTCCTAATCTTGGATCTGTCTCCACCCTCCTCTCTCATCACAACCTGTCCTCAAGAGGTAAGGATTTGACAACTAAAGACACAAAGATGTTACCACTGGTAATAGCTAAGCAACTTGCCACCTAACGGATATCTTTGTGCTTTAACACAGAATGTTCCCTGATACAAAGAAAGGGGTCTTGCATGGTGTAAAGTTGGGATTGTAGGCATGGGGCTGTAGCTTCCTGGAACTCTTCAAAACACCCCACAAATCACATCTCCTGCTGGGAGAAAAAAGACTCACTCAATGAATCTTTATTTCTACTTACATAAAACCCCATTCACATCGCCTGTTACAGGGAATTTAACCAAAATGGCCAACAGATTGAATCTGTTTATAAGTGTGTAAGTCAGTTAGTCAGTTGGTCAGCAATATTTATTGACCACCCACTCTGACATAAACTCTATTAGGCACCTAGTTTCCAGCAAGTGGTATGAATACGAAATCCACCCAAATTTCATCATTAGGACCCACAGTGAGATTCCAAAAGGTACCTCAGTTCTATGAATGAAACATGTGTTCTACACATTGTAAAACATCCAGATAGCTTATTTATCTTTCTTCCAAGAGCAGTTAAAAGGAAGCTAAACAAGTTAGAAAGCAGAGACCTTGAATCTAGAGGTAATGTATTCAGATTTCCTACTCTCTAAGGATAATAAAAGGTAGTAAATCCTAAACTAAACAGAGTCAGTGGCAGAGAGCCTTTCAAAATTTATTCTGTTCTAGATTAGCAATGATTAAATCATACAGTAATTCATTTTAAAATACAATGATTTGCGGTACTGCATATGTTTAAAACATTAGTTTTCTCCTTCAGCTTAAAAGAAAGAACATGATTTTTTCATCTTTTGTCTACAATAGTTCTTAGATTTTTTTTCTTCTCCTTCACAGCTGAGAAAGAGCTTTTTGGCCTAAGATACAATTTCTGCATCTGTAAAGCAAGTATATTTATTCTTTAATTATTTTGGATGAGAATGTACATGAATTTGCAAAGTAGGAACTGTCCATGAATTTAACAAGGACATTGTTGTCCAAGAGCCAGCTGCATATACAAAACTGGGAGATTAATTATTAAATCTAGAGCAAACTGGAGACATTTGGCACTGCCTACTGGGCCAACACCACCCACATGGAAAGGCACGAGATGAAGAGGCTATGGAAAGGGAGCAATGAAGGCTGTGGGCTGCCCAGGGTAGTCCTGGAAGGGCCTAGGGATGGGGACTAAGTCTGAGACTGAGAGAAGAGGGCTGACAAGCAGCCATTGAAGATGCTGACTCGGCCAGCTCTCCCACTCCAAGCATAAACATCCTCCCCAAGCCCTTCATAAATGACTTTAGTCTCTTCACCATGCTGCTGATGTGGCCAGCTGCATATACAAAACTGGGAGATTAATTATTAAATCTAGAGCAAACTGGAGACGTTTGGCACTGCCTACTGGGCCAACACCACCCCACATGGAAAGGCACGAGATGAAGAGGCTATGGAAAGGGAGCAATGAAGGCTGTGGGCTGCCCAGGGTAGTCCTGGAAGGGCCTAGGGATGGGGACTAAGTCTGAGACTGAGAGAAGGGGGCTGACAAGCAGCCATTGAAGATGCTGACTCGGCCAGCTCTCCCACTCCAAGAATAAACATCCTCCCCAAGCCCTTCATAAATGACTTTAGTCTCTTCACCATGCTGCTGATGT
>NW_007732388.1:20381-21389 GCF_000696425.1 Galeopterus variegatus | reverse complement strand
AAAAAAAAAGAGGTGATCGGATCATGAGGACTGTGCCATCATGAATGAACTAATCTATTCGTGGAGTAATGGGCATGATTCTGATGGCTCTATAAGGAGGGCAACTGAGAAGGTTAGCTCTCTCACTCCTGCTATTCCTTGCCATGTGACAACTTGCATCGTTGTGTAGAGTCACCACCAAGAAGAAAACCCTCACCAGATATGTTCCCTGGACCTTGAACTTCCCAGCCACAAAAACTGTAAGAAATAAGTTTCATTTATTTATAAATTACCCAGTTCAGGTATTCTGTTGTCAGCAACATAAACAGACTAACACAGTTACTTTCCTAAAATTTGTTTAAAATAATTCCATGGCTTATAGCTTCCAGCTGCTGGCTATAGGAATATTTACTAGAATTACACAGAGCTCAGCATCCACAGGAGGACTCTGTGTTCAGCTCGAACCTCTACCAGGACATACCTCTTTCCTTCAGCAGGTAACCAGTAAGATCAAAATGGGCAAAGAGGGGCCAAGGCCAGACAGGGACAACAGAGCGTTCTCTTCATCCCTTTGTTTAAGTATTCTCCTCACACGCTTAGGAAAGGGTAAATGAAGGTTTATATCAGAACCCTATGGAAATGTTTAAACTAATATGTAGTAAATTGNGGAAAATGTTATGCAGTTTCCTCAGACAACTACAGATAGAACTGCCATACGATCCAGCAGCCTCACTAGTGGGTATGTACGTACCCAGAGGAATGGAAATCATCATGTCAAAGGGATAGCTGCACCCCATGTTTATTACAGCTCTATTTATAATAGCCAAGATGGAACTAACCTAAATGTCCATCAGTGGATGAGTGGATAAGGAAAATGTGTTATATTACTCTGCCATAACAAAACATGAAATTCTGCTATTCGCAGCAACATGGATGAACTTAGAGAAAATTATGTTAAGTGAAATAAGCCAGGCAAAGAAAGTGAAATTCTGCATGTCCTCACTCATAAGTGGAAACTTAAAAAATAAA
>NW_007732388.1:18058-19494 GCF_000696425.1 Galeopterus variegatus | reverse complement strand
CCTGACAAGGTAGGCACCTGCCTATCATTGTAGAGACTCCCAGGCCACAAAGCAAGCACAGCAGGTCAGTAGTGAGACTCACTTAACAAGGTTATTCTCCCTGAGTTTGCTACTCATAATAACTACAAAATAGAGAACTGAAGACGGACCCCTGCACAGAACTCGGCAGGAAGTTTATGGACCATATGATTTCCCTCATATTGTCTTAAACCTTAAAACCACACAGTAAGGAAAGCATGTTAGGTGGTAAATGATACACTAGAAGAGAATTTTTTCATGGAAAGTTGGGCAACTATATATCTGAAGTGGATTAAATACAATCCTTCTTAAAGACAGGAAGGTGGACTAGATGACTTATTAAAATAACTCTCCACAGTAATATACACAAAGCAGTTAAAACAAAAATGTCCTGTTTTTTAAATGCCCTACAAATTAGATTCTACATTCTTTCCTTATAAGCTTCTGTAGCATTTAACAACCCTTCCTGGTAGACATTCTAATTGTAATCTGCAAGGGATTCCTAACTTTTTGAAACTCATAGATCATGTTGAGAATCACTTGAAAGCCATGGACACACTCCTCAGTTTGGTAGACCAATGTACATACAAATTTTGATTAAATAAACACAAATAAATATTTATATATACATACAAGTATAAAATATAAAGAATGATTGTCATGGGTTGAATTGCATACCCCAAAATTTATATGCTGAAGTCCTAACAGTCAGTACCTCAGAATGTGATCTTATTTGGAAACATGGTCTTTACAGAGGTAATCAAGTTAAAATGAGGTCATTAGGGTGGGTCCTAATCCCTTATGCCTGGTGTCCTTATAATAGGAGGAAATTTGGACACAGTAATATACATAGATGGAAGATGATCTGAAGAGTCATAGAGAGAAGACAGACATCCACAAGCCACAGAGAGAGGCCTGGAACAGAGTCTCCCTCAGCCCTCAGAAGGAACCAACCTTTCCAACACCTTGATTTCAGACCTCTAGCCTCCAGAACTGCAACACAATTGATTTCAGTTGTCTAAGCCATCTAGTTTGTAGCACTTTGTTAGGGCAGCCCTAGCAAACTAATATAATAGTTTGGTGAGAGTTTTTGGCTTGATATGTGTACCTGTAGTTCATTTTCACTGCTGTCTGAATACACCAAAATTTATCTGTCCATTCTGTTGCTGGTGGATAGTTTCCAAAGTTTGGCAGTGCTGAATGATGCTGCTACAAACACAGTAATAGATGCTTCCTGGTGCATGTGGACAAGTTTCTCCATGAGGCCCAGGTCTGGAATTGCTAGATCAAAGGGTATATGTTTCTTTGATGCAAATTTTTAAAAGTAGATACACCATTTTATATACCCACCACTAGTGAGTAAAAGATTCTTTCTGCTCCTTAAACTTGCCAAAACTTGAAATCATCAGAACTTTTTT
>NW_007732388.1:14066-17303 GCF_000696425.1 Galeopterus variegatus | reverse complement strand
TTTTTTGTTTTTCACCAATCTGCTATGTGTAAAATTATACCTGATTAGATGGAGAGATAAATGATTTATTGATTGCTTTCCATTTAATATTACCACTATCGTCACTGATGTGTTTTATTCATTGATTTTTTTTTAACTTTCAAACTTTTCTAAAAATGAACTTTAAAAAAATTCAGGCAGAAACCTCCCTCCCTCCTCCCTCTCCTCTGTAAGGGGCAACAATAATCAACCACAATGTATATCGGCAAAATAAAATTTTTTAAAAAATCAAAAATACATTTTTAAAACGTAGATATCATTGTTCACCTATCAGATTGACAAAATATTAATGTGTAAATTGTCAAGGTTAGAAAGAATATGTGGGAAATAAGTATTCCCATGTTCTGCTGGTGGGAGCATAATTGGTACAGTCACTTTGAAATGTAACTTGTCAATAACAGTGAAATTAAAAATGCATATTACCCTCAAAAAAATTCAGGCAGTATGATTTGATGTTAATATCTTATATCTCAATAGTTGTACCTTTTGAGACGAGCTGAATTCCAAATAACAGAACTCATTAGCAACCCTTTCCAACAATGTTTATCTTCATGCAAAATTGTAAGTTCAGAATACCGGTGACAATTACAAGACGCAGACCTCGGCTGGAGATTTTGTGAAAAACAAGTACCATGCCAACACATTTCTACATTGATGGTAAGTGTCAATTCATATTTATGGCTATAATCTTCAATCATTTTTCTAGAGATTCTTTATTAATAGTAAATCATTATCATATAGCCCTTATAAATTCTATCCTTTTTGAAGAATGTCTTTCTTTGGATATAGTCATCTCATAACAACCTCGTGAGTTAAGACGAAAAACTGCTCTTAGATCCGTAAGGAAGCTGACGTACATAGATAGGGTTTAATTTCCCACAGGTGAACCTGCAGGTCAGTGGTAATATTTAAAATAGAAACTCAGTGTCCAAAGCCCCAATGCTGCCCTATACATTAGATGACACTGATTCCCTAGGTAAGCATTAGTCTTCAGTCCTCTCTCAAAAGAAATAGAGCCATTACCCACTTCATCTAGTCTTGCTGTGAACTTAAACTTGTAGAATCAATATGTCACAGATGAAGGAAGGTTTAGAAATCACCCCAGTCTGATCTTTCTTAAATATTTCAAAAATAAATCAGAAGAAAAAAATGCATTCCTCAAACCACACAGCTACCTAGCTACAGAACCAGAAAAGAACCTGGGTCTTCAGAGTTCCACACCCAGGCTCTTTTGCACAACTACCTATGTGATTCAAACTGTGTCCTGAGCAGCCCAGCAATTTGCAACTAAAACCTATATTTTAAGCTACTACATTTTGCAGTAGCTCATTACATAGTAACATGTAACTAAGACTTCATCCTCACAGACACTCTCTGTATGCATAAATATAGTATGCTCATATGCATATTCAAAACCTATTTTGTACTCTGCTTTTTTCACTTATAAGCACTTTTCACTTTCATTGAGTATTCTCATTCTTCTGTAATGTGACTCTGTGATGGCCACTAAGGACCTGCTCCCTGGAGATATCACAGTCCATGTGGTGACTGACATGCTGCTGAGCAATGAGGTGGCTCCCTCCCACCTTTTCACCATTATAGTAGTGAGCATTCTTGTACATAAGTATGTACACAAATACTTCAGTACATCCTCTGAATTCCAGACATGTAATTAGAGCATCAAAGCATTTAATATTTTTATGGGTCTGGCCAAATTACACTCAACAAAAACTGTCCCAGTTATACTCCCACCAGCTATGAATGAGGACTCTAATTTCCTCACACATGATGTAACAACACCAGGTATTTTTTATTACTCTCTTCCAATCTGGCAGATGAAAAATGGGTTCTCACCATGGTTTTAATTTTCCTTTCATTAATGAGGGTGAGACCCTTCTTCGTGAGCATAGGACGCCCACGTTCCCGCCTCACCTCCTCATTATGTATCATAATGTCATACATAACATCTTCTGACAGTCAAGGTTAAATGGACAAGTCTACTGTGAAAACTACATGATGGAAAGAATATTTTTAATATATGGATGACAGGAATAATTTTATAGTAGGGCCTAAAGAGTCACAATCAATTTTTCTGACAGAAGAATTTCACAATCCATTGATTTAAAATCACATGGATGGATGATGACATTTCTAGACCATTTGTACCTGCCACTCATATTTGTTACCTATGTTTATAGGAAACTGTAAATCACTTCTTGGGCAAACTATCAATTGTGAAAATAAATCCCAATAAATCCCAACCTGATAAAACTTCTAAAAACTATATTATACTACAAATTTTAGTAGTAGTAACTAGTTCTCAAATTTCTCTTACACACAAGTTAATTTTTAATTAAATAAAATATGTCTAGCCCCCCACAGATTTTACAGGTAAAAAAGACACCCTTGGTCCTAAAGATAAGCAAATATCAAATAAAGAGCAGGTCTGAGCAAATATCATTTATACAGTGACATGCTATGAAAACAGAATATTTTAAAATTAAAGCTTCATCAAAAATGTTTCTTTAGTTTTACTCACCTGAAATATAAGCAACAGGGAATAAGAAAATGGCTTAAAAGATTTAAATATTTAAATTCCACTTAAAATTATTATTTAGGAGAATGTCACAAATACAACTTTACAATTAAGTTGCATTTTCTCCATTATTATTAAGGAGAAAAGTAACTTTCTGCTAGCTTTCCTCCTACCTACTTATTCCTTTCCTTGTACTCCCCCCATCCCAGCCCATTAAACATTTCCCCTGGGTTCTGTTTATGCCCTCTCCTTTCAGCTACTACTCACTATTTGTGTACTATATCCTAGAATTGGGCAGAGCTCCTTGCAGACACCAGACTTTGCAGATGTTTAATAATCGGATAGCCTGAAGTGGGTGTTACTAGTCCCAACTGACAAATGAGGACCCTGAAAGTTAAAGAGGTGAAGTAACCTACCCAGGTCATAAGATATTCTCCCTCTGTCTGGCACCATAGACTCAATGCCATCAGCTAATTCTAATGTGCAGTGCCAGAGAGTACCCTAATCTGTATCTTCAGGCCCAAATTCTCCCTGTGCTCCAAACCCGTGTGTCGAACCCCCTAAGAGACACTGCCCCTTGGACGTCCACAGGCACCACTACCTGTTGCTTTGTGTTGCTTCGCCCCCCATGGATTTGTCACCCCACTTCCCCTGGGTGACAG
>NW_007732388.1:0-12893 GCF_000696425.1 Galeopterus variegatus | reverse complement strand
AGGGGAAGATGGGAAAAAACTAAAAGTCCAGCAAAATTTGCAGAGAAGTCATTGTTACTGAATGGGATGGTATAAGAGAATGGCACAGGGCACAGACTGCCAGGCTGTGGTGCAGTGGGGGTGGGGGTGTCAGAAGGCCAGTGTAAACTGAGAGCTAAAGGAGGATGGGAAATTGGCCACACCAAGGTTGGAAAAACCCAAGCAGGTGGAAGGGCATGTGCGAAGACACTGAGGAAGATGCCTCCATGGCTGGGGGAATAGCAACCAGAGAGAAAGACAAAGTGGACATTAGGGAGGATGGACAAGAGAGGTAATCAGAGGTCGGATTAGAAATTTTCTCAATCCTTCCTTCAAAACATCTCGCAAATCACCTCCTCCTCTCAATCTGGAATGTGGCAGCAGCTTGCCAACCTGGTCCTATCTTTCCATTCTCCCCTCCTCAATTCACACTCCACACTGCTGCAGAAGTCATCTTTCCCACACACAAATCTGACTGCTTCTACCCAGCCCGAGAGTCTCCAGTGGTTCTCACCACCTGCAGACCCGGGTTCCAGCCCCACCGTGCCATGGCTCCAGGCAGGCTGGTCATCACTATGCAATTCTTCCAGGTAGCCCTTCCTCATCCCCAGGCTTTCTCTGTCCTCAGAGGAGGATTTGTGATGGGTTTCCAGTCCTCTTTTCTACGATCTTTACTTTTCTCAGGTTAATTACCTACTGCTGTGGAATGACTGAATTATGTCCCCCAAAGGTCATATTTTAGAAACTTAATCCCCACTGTACCTGTTGAGGGTGGGAAATCCTGTTAAGGTAACTGAAAGGTGGGGCATTGAGGAGGTGATTAGATTGTAAGACCATGCCCTAATGAATGGATTAATTATGGTGCATGGGAGTAGTTCTGAGGACATTAAAAGGAAAGAAACTATCTCTCTCTCTGCTCCACCATTTTCTGCCATGTGAGACCCTGCATTGCCAAAGTCACCATCATAAGTGTTCCCTGGAATTTGGACTTCCCAGCCTCTGAAACTGTAAGCAATAAATTTCATTTTCTTCAGCAAACAACCAGCTTCAGATATTTTGTTATAAACAACAGAAACAAATTAATATACCTGCCATTTTGACATGCATCATTTCACAAAAGAGTACACCTAGAAATCTAATTTGTCAAAAAACTTAGGGCTGAGAAGCCAAAGAGACCTTCTTTCTCAGACCTGCATTCCAGAGCTGAAGGACATTCTGTACGTGGAGACTGTAGGCTGGGCAGAGTGAAAATGAACTTTGCCAGTGGCTTTGGTAAGGTGCCCGAGACCTTCTTTCTCAGACCTGCATTCCAGAGCTGAAGGACATTCTGTATGTGGAGACTGTAGGCTGGGCAGAGTGAAAATGAACTTTGCCAGTGGCTTTGGTAAGGTGCCCCTGCAAACCACAGTCACTCCTTCCTTCAGAGTGAGCAGCCTCTGCTGGCCTTAAATCCACAGGCATTCACATGTAGTCAGACAATCAGCCCCATGGAAATGACATAGGTAAGTCCTTTACCATCACAAACAAAAAATATTATAACATATGAGTTTTTAAATAAATAGGTTTTCATAAAAGTCCCTGCCCAAGAAAGTGTGTATTGTTAACAAGTTTGAACACATCAGTGTCCACCCTAGGGATATAGCTGCCAAGCTGGCAGGGCAATTAGGGTATCTTTTCCCAGGACAATTCTAGATATACCCTGAGCACTTCTTATGAGCTCTTCTATTCTAGGCACCCAGCTTTACTTAGGAAGTGCAAGTTGCATATGGCGGGACTGAGTCTACAAAGCTTGAATTCCCCCTTGGTGATGCTCCATGAATATATGGGCCAGAAGTTTGCCCTTCCTTTTCTCCTCTCCCAAGAAGAAAGCTTTCCCTAAGCTCCAGGACTTACAAAAGAAGGTATGGCCTTATGATTTTTCTGCTGATGGAGAATGGGGTCTTGCCACCACCAGAGCCTTCCCTTGAGGATGCTTTCTCATATCCTCAGCATCGTGTGGAGCATTGAGGCTACCCAGCAGGCTGACAGCCACTCTCCATGTGAGGCCATGAGGTCACAAGGTGTGAAAACAGGTTTCTGTGCCCCCCCACCACCACCCAACCTCTCAGCCATCACAAGATGAGTACCCCAAACTGTGCTGGAAGAGGCAGACTTGGTTACTGAGGATAAGGGCACTCTCAAAGCAAAAGTACAATGTAGCAGTGGCATTTGGCCCTCATAAGAAGGGACACCAAATAAAGGCTTCTTTGGGTTACACACACACACACACACACACCCCCTACCAAGATGACTCACCTACCCTCTGATTTTTGCTCAAATATCCGAAGACCTCTGTTACCTAGTTGCTAAGTCCAAAAACTTCACATCCTGCATTGAAAAAACTCAACCCATTTGCCCAGGAAGATTCCATTCAGTGGACCCTTCTCTACTCCTGGCACACTGAGAGCATGGTTGGCCTTCCGCTCAGAAAACTTTGGTGTCTGCAGCTATCAGCATCCGGTCCCTGCAGGGTGGGGCAGGGTGAGGGATGGAGGACAGATTCCAATCCCTTGGGCAACTCTGAATGCTGACCCTTCGTGGGAGCTTCCTTCTGTGACTTTTCACCAATGAACCATTCCCACAGGCCCTTTATTAGTTAACTCCTAATGTCAGTATGTCTCCCTCAAAGACAGCAACCCAAGACTACTCACAGTGAGGGAAGACTAGCTCCCTAATGAGCGGGAAACAGGTTGTGCTCCTAGCATAAAGGGATGCCCACCGCATTGCTGGGCCCTGAAGTATCACCACGGAGCTCTCCTCACCCCTCATGGTTTTTGTCTTTGTTTTTGGTTTTGTTTGGAAACATTTGTTACTCAGAGAGAGACGTCAGCTTAGATTAAGTTCTTTCTATGGAGCGAACCCTCCGAGAAGAGGGCTTGGGACTGGGGAGGTAGCAGAGTGCCCCTCCTCTACCTCATTGATAGCACTTTGTGCTACAGGTTTGAGAGTAAATATTAACCTACCCAAGACTTCAAGTGCTTAGTACTTAATTATACCTGTAGTGGGGGAGGAAGAGGAAGGTTCCTCAAGACAGAAGCTGGACTCTGGAGTGGGATAACCTACCAGATAACACACACCACCTCAGTCATTATGTAAACGTCAGTTATTTTGTGAACATGGGACCTTCATCTGCCCCGTTTGTAAAAGTGAAAAGAGGGATACCTGTTTTCCAGCACTGTTGTGAAGGTAAACTGTGATCATTTTGTGATCTGAAAGCACCGGCACAGTGCCTGGCGGATGGTTTCTCTTCTTTTCTGTTAAGCTCTACAATCGGGTTAACAATAAGGAGAACACAGTATTCTAAAGTTGCACAGTCATTCCAAAAAGTAAACTGTTGTAAAATCTTCAAAAAGAACAAAGGGGCAGTTTTTGACTCCAAGATAATTTAAAACAGATTGGGGAAAAAAAGGATTAGGCACATTTTCAAAAGCATCAAATGTATCAGAAATGGGAGAAAACACTGAATCATGTCTAGATTGTAGACTCTAATGTAGTTTCTAATTGTTCTAATAACTCACTTTTATGGGAAGCTCAAGTTATTGTTGAAGGAAACGATATCCTGTTAATGTCTTATTAATAACAATTACATTCTTCAGAAATTGATATAAAAAGACAAAATTCAGTTGGTTCAAAAAGATACAGCTTCAACTGTATCATTTGGCTGGAAGTGTTCTGGTCACAAAATGTTCATAATTACTGCAATTCTGTTCCTTGTTTGGGTCTGAAATTACACTACTGACATTCTTTTAATGACAAAAGCACTTTTAACATCCAAAAAATTTTAGATATGGCTGATAGGTCTCTTTTGATTGGAAGTTTGTTGAATGCAGCTGCAATATTTCTGAGTTAAGCTATATTCACGTATTCTCATTCTGGCTGGAACAAATGTTCGAGTCTCTGTTGTTTTGATCGCAGTATTGTCCAGCAGGCCAAACTGATGATTAATTTACGTTATTAAGATGACTAATGCTCCTTTCAGTTGGCAGTTGAAAATCTACACCAAGAACAGCTTTGAAAGTGATTTGACTGCATATCTGAGGGGAGTGGAGGTTATATACTTGTTTCATCTATAATTCAGCAATATTTAAGCAGGAAACACTTAATATCCTGTGGGCCGCCATGGTTTCTTGAGGACCCTGAAAGTAGCAGGGAGAAAAGTCATTGTTGCTATGTTCTTAGGGGTCACATAGTTAAGATCTTGACAAAATCAGTCACTAAGTAGATGAGCAAACTGGAGTCCCAGACAGGAGGTCGGAAGCAGGACTCTTGTGGAAAGCACACCTGGGATGCCTGCTGAGCCCATCCTCCTTCTTTAGAACATTCCCCATCATTCTTCGTTAAAGGGTAGGCCAGCCAGCAGTTTGCCAGGGCAGCCATTTGATCCAAAGTAGACTAATAGGATTTTCTTTTCTAACCCTAAGTAATGCATATGTTAATTAGCTCAATTAGCCATCCCACAATGTATACATATTTCAAAACATCATGTTGCACACCATAAATACATATAATTTTCACTTATCAATTAAAAAACAAATTTGAAAAACGTTTTAGTTAGGAGAAATAAGTTCAAGACATCCATTGTACAACATGGTGACTATAGTTAATAACAATGTATTGTATACTTGAAAATTGCTAAGAAAGTAGATGTTAAGTGTTCTCAACACAAAACGGTGGTGAGTATGTGAGGTGATGCATATGTTAATTAGCTTGATTTAGCCATTCCACATGTATGCATATGTCAAAACATCATATTGTACACCACAAATATATACAATTTTATTTTTTAATTAAAGGAAAAGAACTTGAATAAGAGGGAAAAAATCCACCTGGACAAGATGTGCTGGTATTGACAATGTAAGTTCAAATAGAGATGGGGACACGTCTTAGACCCAGAAGCCACCTTATGAAGAAGCAAGAGCTAAAAAACTCATAGAGAAGCCAGACTACAGAAATAATAAGAAGCAGATACACAAGAGAGATGAGGCTCCAGGGCTCTGAGAAATGAGTAAAGAGCACACGAGGCCATTTCTAACATCCCTGAGGCCCAGTTCCTACAATCGGGAGCTATGAGACCCTGTTATATCATTACCATAGATCCTCATTTACCCAAAATCCAGGATATCTGTGGAACCTCAAGTACCAAAGACAAAGACCCTACCACCACCAACCTCACCACCAACATGTAAATAATGCTGGTGGGCAAAAGGCAATTGAGGAAGACTTTCATTCTGAAGTGACACTCAGAAGACCCTTTGCTTAGGGTATAAATGAACTAAAGCCTAAATCACAAGTTCATTTTCAAAAATTGAATGATCTTTCAGTATCCTAAAATATAATTCTTTGGTTGAATTGCTTATTCTGGATAATACTAAGTTCAAGAGTTGGAGCCAGAAGACCTGGGCTCAACTCCTGGCTTTATCACTTCCTGGCTGTGTGTGATGAGAAACTACTCAATCTCTCTCAATTTTTATTTTCTCTTTTAAAAAATAGAGATGATAGTAATATCTATCAACTATTTCTATTGTTACTTTCTTAACAAAGCTCTCTCTGATTGCCCAAACTGGAATCAGTTTGAATGAACTTCGTTTAAATCTCTTTAATAATAATGGAAATTGTGATAGTGACTTTTATGTGTCAACCTAGCTGGCCCATGGGGTGCCCAGACATTTAATCAAACATTCTTCTTCTTGTGTCTTTGAGGGTGTTTCTGGATGAGATTAACATTTGACTTGTAGACTGAATAAAGCAGATGGCCCTCCCTATTGTGGGTGGGCCTCGTCCCATCAGCTGAAGGTCTGAAAGGAACAAAAAGACTGACCCTCCCCTGAGTAAGAAGTTACTCTTGCCAGACTGTCTTCAAGCTGGGACATTGGGTTTTTCTCGCCTCCAGACTCAAACTGAAGCACTGACTCTCCTGACTTTCCAGCTTGTCAACTGCAGGCTTGGAGACTTGCTGGCCTCCATAATCATGTGAACCAATTCCTTGTGATCTTTCTCTCTCTTTCTGTATGTGTGTGTGTGTGTGTGTGTGTGCGCGCGCGCGCGCGTATCACACATTCTATTGATTCTGTTTCTCTGGAGAACCCTAACTAAAACAGACACATTATATTAAAATTGTCTATGTATGCTCGTTTTCTCCATCGGACTATGAGATCTTCAATTGCAGGAATCATCTCGAATTCATCTTTGTAAACGCGCGCACGCGCGTATCACACATTCTATTGATTCTGTTTCTCTGGAGAACCCTAACTAAAACAGACACATTATATTAAAATTGTCTATGTATGCTCATTTTCTCCATCGGACTATGAGATCTTCAATTGCAGGAATCATCTCGAATTCATCTTTGTAAACACAACACACACAGCACAACATCTGGAACAGAGTAAGTGCTCGATAACTGTCAAATGAATGAATAACTTTCAGATTGCTTTTTATGGCTGTTGGAAGGAATAAAAATGTGTAAATACTTGAAATCAGTACATCTCTTTACAGGAATTAGATATTTCTCCATATCAGTCCCCAAACTCATTCTTTACTGGAGAAAAATCAAACCAAACTAAGAGTCAAATATTTCTAACCTCTCTCTGTTTTCTATTAATCTTTATTCATTCAAAATATAATTAAGGATTGCCTCTTAAGTGAGGCTCTATTCTTGGCACTGAGGATAAACTATTTAGATGAAGTCCCTGAGCTTCTTTTCTAGGGGGTGGGGATGGGGGACAAACTTTAAACAATCAAACAAAGCCATTAATAAGTACCATGAAGGGCCACCAGGGAGCAGTGGCTACATTAAATTGCACCATCTTACCCACATAGGAGCTCACCTTTTTGTGTGTGGGTCCCTGAGCTTCTTTTCTAGGGGGTGGGGATGGGGGACAAACTTTAAACAATCAAACAAAGCCATTAATAAGTACCATGAAGGGCCACCATTGAGCAGTGGCTACATTAAATTGCACCATCTTACCCACATAGGAGCTCACCTTTTTGTGTGTGTGTGTGTTTTATTTTTTCTCATATCTTCTGAGCTCATTTTCAGTTTCCTCTACCTCAGGAAGGAGCTTTAAACAAATTCATAACTTATTCAAATTAATTTTCCAGAAATGTAATTTTGATCATAATATTCTCCTGCTGTGTTGGTTTCCCGTTTCTTACACAAAAATGTCTGAACAATTTATTGGTGCCCCAGGCCCTCTGCAGTGTTGTCTAAACCTTTCCATCTTGCTAATCTTGGGATATGCCAGCCCTCTTTCTGTTTCGTGAACATGCTACATACCCCACCTCAGCTCGATGCTTCTGCATGCTCCATTCCCCTGACCAGATTTCCCTTCTTACTTCCTCTAGCCTTAGTATTCACCCATCAGTACAGATTCTCTTTTAAGACCCAGATTATATGGCTAATGGAACTTTAGTACATGTTGTCTGCTTAATAAATATGAGTTCCTTCTTTCCTCGCTTGAAGAAAACATTTGCTCCTGTAAGTCTTAAAACACTTGGGCCAAAACTCCCTTATGGTATTAATCTGGCTCTGCTTAGTATTATCATTTTGCAGGAACATGTCACATCTTTCCATCTGGATGATTATTTCCTTAGGAGGACAAATTGTTTTATTCAACCATGATTTTCCTATAGTCCAGGACAAAATGGAGTTCAATAAATGTGTGTTGAATAGATGAGTTTGATGAATAAGCAGATGGCTCAGCAAGTAAAAATGAAGCAGCCCACACTTTTTCATATTCTTCTACTTCAACTGCTGGTATTGATAATAAGTCTTAGATCAATACACCCACCACTCCTTATGGAGTTTGGTAATAAACAGTCGCCTCAGAAGTTTGAAAAGTGAAGGTAATTACTTTTTACCAGGAGTGGTCATTTTGGTGACTATTCAGAAAATTATGTACTGGGTATATTTATGAGCTATTTCTAACAAAAAAAAATTAGTAATTTTGAAGTTTTCTTTTAAAAAACAGTCTATATTTTGACTCTGGTGATTCTACTACACAATTATCATGATAATACTTCCTGGCAATAGGCCCCCAAGCCTCTAAGTGTCGCATAATGGTTTGGACTTTTTTCCAATCTTCTGGCTTGGCCACAGGAGCCTGGATAAAACTTTGAGTGCAGTGAAGATGCTGGAATTGATGACTATTCTCTGCAGAGTGTACTTCTGAACAGTTCTCTTCCTCTTTTCATCTCAGGGATGCAAACTATGAAATCGCCTGCATCAATTTTGCATCTTACATGATAACAAATGGCTTATTAATATGGAGTGTTTCCCATTTCATAATAGGGGTAACTGCTACATTTCATTTAAAATATGAAAGGTCTCAAATGGTACGTAAATCCAGAAGCTTCTAACTTATGTTGAGTCTTGTTTCTGCCTTCTTCTCTCAAAGTGTCATTCAGGTATAGTATTATTGATTTATAGATTATAGATATAGCCATCCCAGTAGACACTCATCCTTATAGCCCAGACCCAAGGACAGCTTTATGGCTTTAACTTCATTGTGCAAACAAAAGAGCCAGACATGTTTCCAGCTAATGGAATTACTGATTGGCAGTATTTCTGCAAATATGTTGTAAATATAAATTTTTCTACATCTATATGTGCAAGCTTTCATACTGTGGATACATAATGACCCAGGAGTTAAGGACACTTTGTGATAACTTCCTTAATAATTGACTCATAATTCAAATTAATAAATGTGTCCTGAGCACCAGCTACACATAAGGCTTTGAGGGAAGTACCAAGGAAAAATAAAAATGAGTAAATCACAGTCTGTACTCACAGCAAGTTAATTATGGAATAGGAGCACTAGCCACACGAATTACCACTTACACAGTAGATTGGACAGGTGAGGTAGCAGGGAAGTCAAGTGCTCTAGGAACACAGACGAAGAAGGCGTCACCTTCAGCCAGAGAACGGTGGCATTTGCAGGTCTTTGGAGGATTACCAGTATGTTGATGGCATAGAGAAAGCTGAAGGGATGGCAAAACTTGGGGCCAGCTCACATGAGGCTGTTAAAGCCTGGGCAGGAAGCAGAAGTAGCAGGAATTTGTAAGCCATTAGGCTGGACATGAAAATTAGAGGCATATCCTTCAAAATTTTTGCATGCCGTGTTGGGAAGCAAGAACTCTATTCTTTAAGCCACAAGAAACCATGAAAAATGTTGGCAATGGCCTCAGATCCTCAACAGCAGCTTCTGGAGGAACCTAGTGGTAGTGCTGGAAGAGGGAAGACCTGCCAAAGGCTGGTAGGCACCACTGGAAGTGATAACAGCACAAACAGGAAGTGAAGGTTCAGTTGAAAATCAGGAGGAGGGCTTGAAGAACAATGTCAGTGGGGAGAAAATGCTTATTTTAAATTGCTGGCAGGTTTTCTTCCATTGTAGACAGTAGAGTATAAATACTGAAAATGTCGAAGCTAGAAAGCTTCCAGTTTTGTTGCTCATAACAGCTTCTGCGTGGGCACCCGGCAGGTGTAAGGAACATAGCCAACACTTGACTTGGGGACTGGTGAATAGGTGTTGTCATCCAAAGGAGGCTCTTGAGGCCTCAGTGTTAAGTGTATTATTAGGTACAGGAATGAAAGTGTGCCTTGGCCTGGCAGAAAGGTGTCATGAGGTTAATTTTGTTTGTTAGTTTGATTCTTTCTAAATACTAATTCAGGAGGGACTATCCACACCTGTGTATGTGTGTCTTGGGGATGCACTTGAGTGTGTGGCTAATTATTAGCACACAGCAGCACACCTTGCCAGGACAGTCACACTGTCTGTATACTTTACTCTGAAAGGAAAACCAGAAACTCAACAGGACTCAGCACGGCACCATCAGGGCCATGCTTCCCACCCGTGGGATTGTGCTGGAAATTCTCTTACCAGCCTCCAATAATCCACTCTCCAGACTGTTGGCACTCCCTGTTCCTTCTGCAGACACACTCAAACTGTGGTCCAAAACATGCTGCATCCCAAAGAACTCCCTCTAGGACACCAGCCAGGACACATGATTTTCTGGTACAGAAATTCTGGTTTTCTAACCCAACTGAATGACATACAAATATGAATGCAAAAAGAGGGCAGTTGTTTCTACAAATTTGAATGCTTAGAAAAACTCATTAAAATACACTGCTAAAAAATTTTGTCAAATCAGGTATTGGTGACACAGATGTAAAAGCTTAGGGGGAATGATAATAAAATCTGAAGAGATATGAGGGTATTTCAAAAGTTTGTGGAAAAATACAGTTAAAGGATAATATGAATCTTTCCATTAACTTTTTGAAGACCCCCTCATATAGCAAATTTAATTAAAGAATTTTGGTGCTGCATACATTGGGGTTGACTGTAAATTTTTTTCAGTATTTCTGTAAGTTTGAATATTTTCATAATAAGACATTGAGGATAATGTATCTAAAATTCTACGGGGATGATTTTGAGTTCCTGACAAGATGGTAAATTAGCATGAAATGCTGGTTCCTTGCTAGTTCAATGCTAGAGAGCCACAGAGGTAAAGAGAAAGGCCCAGAACCTGGGAAATAAAATGAAGATTATACAGGTGCAAAAGTCCACATTCCCCATATTCCAATTGCTAGTCCCATTTTGCTCCTATCCCTTCCAAAGTGCAAGTTTTTATGTTTCTGACCCTGCATGCTCCACCCTGTAATCAATGCAGCAGTTTAACTATTACAATTGTAGTGTTTAGTCTAGAAAACTACAGGTTCTACTGACTGTGGCTGAAAGAAATCTCAGCAAAACAAAAAGTTGAAAATGCTGCCTCTATTCCTTCAGCTAAACAAAATGCAGATACCATTCTGCATTATGAACCTGCCCTTAAAAAGAAGTCTGCAGGACACTCCAAGTCAGGCACTTTGGGTGTGGTCTGTGAAAGACCTCTGCTTTCGATCTCTAAAAAGCTTGTAATTCTGATGGGATGTCGTTCTGAAAATTTTCAACCCTGGCAATAATATTCAATTTTACATATATATGGTTCTTTAATATAAAGGCATGAATTCTTGTGTGCTTTCTTCGTAAACCAGAAGAATCAGCTGTCTCTCACTCTAAATAGCTTTTGTTAAGTAAATGACTTTTACACAAATAACTTTTACTTTATTTAATTTAAAGCATTTTTATTTAAACTCCTGAGGAGAAGGAAGCATATGTAGTGTGGGGAGAAGGTGGTGGCCCAGTGCAGAGGTGGGCAGGAAGACTCGGGGACAGTTTCCCTGCTGTGCTCTTTGCTCTGACACAAATGCAGACTCAGAAGGATTATCATAAAAAGACCCTAAATGAAAACACTCTCAGTAGACTTATACGGGGAGATGCAATGAAATATATGGGAATGGGGAGCAGATCATTTAGTAAAGTTTACTGTAGTTTAAGAAAAGAAGAACCTGAAAAAGATTAAAGGAGAATGGAGGAAGGGAGAGGGAATAAATATCCATAACAACCCAGAATTTAAAAGCTAGAGAAATACGAAATACCACCAAATAGCTAAAATGGAAACAAAGGAAAATATATTTACAACTTCGTGAAACAGTTAAAATTATCATAAAGTGCTGGTGGGTGTGTAAATTAGAACACCACTTTAAATAACTATGTGGCAGCATCTACTAAACCTAGATATGCACATGCCCTATGCCCCAGCAATTCCATTCCTAAGTAATATGTGCCAAATAAAGGCATATATAGATTCATTGATAGACAGATTCCATGTTCATGCCAGCCAGAGGTTGGAAAAAACCCAAATACCCATCAACAATAGAATCAATCAATAAATGGTATAGTCATACAATGGAATACTAAACAGAAATGGGAATTAATAATCTACAACTACATGCAACGATGTGGATGACACAAAAGAGTATATTCTGTATGATTCCGTCTATACAAAGGACTAAGACAAGCAAAAGTAACCTATAATGTTAGAGGTCCTTGGAGCAGAGGTCGTAACTGGAAAAGAACATAGGGACAAAGGGGTCTGGAAGGCTCATAATGTTCTGCTTACAGATCTGCCTTCTGCCTTTATGCGTGCATTCGGTTTGTGAAAATTCATTTATCTATACATCTGCCTGCTGCCTTTATGCGTGCTTTCGGTTTGTGAAAATTCATTTATCTATACACTGGTGATATGTGTACTTGTATGTACATTTATCAAGATTTTTCAATGGAAATATCTTCTTGAGGGTGGAGGTTAGTGGACCAGAGGGAGGTCAGTCATATTAAGTCACTTGTCTGCCTTTATGCGTGCATTCGGTTTGTGAAAATTCATTTATCTATACACTGGTGATATGTGTACTTGTATGTACATTTATCAAGATTTTTCAATGGGAATATCTTCTTGAGGGTGGAGGTTAGTGGACCAGAGGGAGGTCAGTCATATTAAGTCACTTGTGCTGTTTAGACGGGTAATACTGAATTAATACGTTTTAGATAATAAGTATAATAAGTTAAGAGTAACTCCCCAAAGAATGAAAATAGTGCATGGTTTTTATGCCAACAGAAAAATAAATTTAATCACTCCAATGAAAGGCCAAAAAGAATTTTAAAATTTTGGTGAATTAAATTTAGGAAATAAAAAGATATAAATAGTTCCTAATATTATAACAATCATGATAAATGAAATAGGATTAAACTAGCCAATCAAAAGATGCAAATCCTCAGATTAGACCTAAAAAATAAAACAAAAAAACTGGATCCAGTAAAATATTCTTCATGAGAAATATTTAAATAAAAGTTTTAAATACATGAATAAAATGATAAACAAAATGAAAACTAAAAACTGGGGTAACAAATTAATATTAGAAACAATAAATGCAAAGAAAATAAAACATCAAAAAAGAA
>NW_007732387.1:131334-134197 GCF_000696425.1 Galeopterus variegatus | reverse complement strand
CACTCTCCAGTGCACCACCGGGCTGGCCCAAAGCCTACTTTCTGATATTAATGTAGCTATACCAGTTTTATTTTGGTTAGAGTTTTTATAGTATGTCATTTTTCTATCATTTTGACTTATACCTTTCTTTATTCTTATATTTTAGAATGTGTCTCTTGTAAACAGAATCTAGTTGAGTTTTTAATTTTATTATCCATTATGATAACCTTTGTCCTTTATTTGGAGCACTTAATCCACTTATATTTAATGTAATTACTATTATATTTAGATTATAGTCTTTCATTTTTTTCTTTCTATTATTCCCATCTACACTATGTTCTTTTTTTCTCCTTTCTTACCATTACTTAAGATTAATTTAATAAAAAATTAAAATTAACCTCACCCTGTCTCCAGCTATTATAATATTATAAAATGATTTCTCATTTTTTTGTTTTCTTATTCTCCTTTTCAAACTCTCCAGCTTCAGTAAATTCATCTTATGATGTTTTAAACTAAGTAAACTAAAAAGACTTTGAGAGGAGTAATTTGCTTATGTATCCTAGTTTTTAAATCGTATCTCTCAAAAGACTCAGGTTTTAAAAAAAAATTATTTTTATTTTGTTAATTTTTTTTATCATAACCTTTTAAAAGCTGGTATATTACCCCGGAGGGATAAATGGAATATTTGCCCCAACCCTGCAATTTTCAAATTTGAACAGCAAAAATAAATCACTACTGGCATTATATTAACAAAAGATTTATAGTCACCACTCAGCTACAAGTAATAAAAAGTTGTTATTTAGCCTCAACTTTATTTAAAAACTGAGCAAGTCATTATACATTCATGACTTTTGCTTCTTTCGCTCCATGTTATATTTTATGTATGAACCAGTTTTCTAGATGTTTCCATTACCTATTGTTTATGGTTTGCAGTGGTTTGTTACACATCAATAGGTAACTGAAATGACAGTTAACAACTATAAAAGTATTCATTTTCTCATGATTTGCAATTTGGGCTGAGCTTGTCAGGGATGGCTTTTCTTTCCTCTATGTGGTGTTGGCTGAGGTGGCTCTACTCTTGCTGGAAGGTCCACGAACTTCATTTACGTGTCTGGTGCCTCCCCTGGGATGGCTGGATCAGCTGGGGATTGGCTGAGCCTTCCTATTTTACTTCACACTTTCTTCTATTCCAGAGTGTCTCTCTATACACTTGGTATCTGTCTATCTGTCTATATCTGTCCATCCATCCATCCATCCATCCATCCATCCATCCATCCATCTATCCATCCATCCATCCATNCCCCTGGGATGGCTGGATCAGCTGGGGATTGGCTGAGCCTTCCTATTTTACTTCACACTTTGTTCTATTCCAGAGTGTCTCTCTATACACTTGGTATCTGTCTATCTGTCTATATCTGTCCGTCCATCCATCCATCCATCCATCCATCCATCCATCCATCCATCCATCCATCCATCCATCCATCCATCCACATGTCTGCTCTCTCTAACATGGTAGTTGAACATCTTTATACAAATGTTGTCCTCCAGGAGAGCAAAAACAGGAACTACCATGTTTCTTAAGACCTAGGCCTGGAATTGTCACAGTCCCTTCTGCCACATGATCTTTGTCAAAGTAAGTCACAAGGACAGCCCAGATTCAAAGGGAGAAGAAGTGGACTCTATCTCTTCAGGGTGAAGTTTCCTGGGTGTCTAGGGATGAGAGGACGGTGGCCATCTTTGGAAACAATTTACTATATCAAGACAGTAAGGTAGCAAGATGAGACTATTAAATTATACCTTTAATGAGTCTCTTTACTCCTAAAAAGAAATTGGCTCATTCCTTAAAATGTGTCACTTTATGGAATCTGACATTTTTTTTTTCTTTTATTGTCTTTTTTCATGACCGGTAATGGGATCGCAACCCTCGGTGTCGCGCCTGCACCGCGCTCAACCAGTGAGCGGACCGGTCTCCACATGGGATCCGAACCCTCGGCAGGAGCGCCGCCGCACTCCCAAGCACAGCACTCTCCAGTGCGCCACAGGCCGGCCCCGGAATCTGACCTTTTTAATCTTTATCTAATTATCATCAATATACACAGGACATTTTTTGTAATTTTCACATTACAGATTAAAAATCTAAGTTTGCCTTTCTTGTTACATTCTTGTAACGGCTACACAAACTTTTATAAACGACACATACACACACACACACACACATATTTAATCCTAGTTTTTTCACACTTAGCCGTGTGGTCTTGGGCAAGCTACTGAAACTCTGGTTCTGTTTCCTCACCTGCAAATTGGATTGATAGAAATATCTATTTTATAGCATTGTTCTAAAGCCTAAATGAGATAAGCAGTATCAGATATATAAGCCTTGAATCATTATGAACTATTATTATATCTTCCCTTATGATTTCAAGCTCATTTATAAAATAATGTTGGATTTAATTCTTATTTTCCCAGGTTTCCTGTAGTATGAACTATCAGGCTGATAGTGGTGCCCTTGACTGAAGTAGGAAAGAATGAGACAAGAATATGTAAGAAATTATCCCAGAGGCTTTTAAGATGATATATGAGCACGTACTCAATTGTGCGAATGTATTCATGTACACATGCGTAGATGTAAATGTACGCAGATACATAGCAAGACATGGACTGAGAGACAGAGGGAGAGACAGAGACAGAGAAGGGGAAAATAATATGGATCCAATTATCCCAACTTATTTATGATGATGCATAAATAAGAACATTCATTACTTTTTTCTCTGGAAGGTAGAAATTTTACCTTATTCATCTTTCTAGTCTCCATAACATCTATCACCTCTATGTGCTTGGGTATTCATAATTTTTTACTGAATTGTATTAACACGTTCCCTCTAGA
>NW_007732387.1:129606-130603 GCF_000696425.1 Galeopterus variegatus | reverse complement strand
CCTCTATGTGCTTGGGTATTCATAATTTTTTACTGAATTGTATTAACACGTTCCCTCTAGAATTAGCTTAGGAGATAATCTGGAGACAATTTTTAAAGCTTCTCATTATTTTACACATTCGGTTATCCCAGGTTATATCCTGCCTTTCATTTACTGAGTGTTTTAAATAACTTTCTTTGCTTCCACAATATAGAATGGGGAAAAACTTACAATGTGAATATTTTCTTTGTCTTCTAAAGCCAATAACTTCTATTAGAATTTGAAACAAACTATCTGTTTTGTTAATAATATTCGATACTAATCAACATAATTCATAAACCGTTTTTGCAGTCATTACAGAATTTGATCTATTAGAATTTGAAACAAACATATCTGTTTTGTTATTAATATTCGATACTAATCAACATAATTCATAAACCGTTTTTGCAGTCATTACAGAATTTGATAAAAATAAACCTTTGAGGTATCAGCATCATACCCATATGACAGGTAAGACGTCATGCTCAGAGGGTTTAAGCAAGCAGCTAGCCCACGGCAGAGCTAGGTCTCCAACGCATGTCTTCCAACTCCAGAAAGTACATGACGAGAAAAGCCTTGATAATTTGGCTCTAAACAGAGTAACATTAATAGACTGACATCATTTTCTGGTTTCTGGCTACATATAAGTTATAGAAGCTATGCTGTATAAAATAGGATTATTCATAAGTTCTGCTCATTCACCCCCTCTGAGGCAACAGCGATATAGTACAATATAGCACAATGCCTTGGTATTGTGGATATTGGAGATGTAGCAAAAAAGTTGTGCTTTCTCTAGCCATCCGGTTTTGAGACAACCCTAATACAAAGAACCCCTCATAAAATTGGTTATATGTGGGCAAATTATGTCAAATTACATCATAGGGATGCACAGAATGGGAGCCTTAACACTCTTATCTTCACATTAAATTACCTAAATGTTTAAGTCCCTGGACCCTTGTATTAAATGTGTTTTTCAAAT
>NW_007732387.1:127737-129086 GCF_000696425.1 Galeopterus variegatus | reverse complement strand
CAACAATTGATAACCATGGCACGAAGCTGGAATAAAGTGATCAAATCTATTTTTTTCTTCCACTGTTACTTAAAAATATAAACCTGGCTTCTAGCGAACAAAAACTAACTTGAGACAGAGTGGGAGGTTATTAACATTAAGCAAATGGAGGTTCAATCCTGATTCTCGCAATGTGTTTCTATACAGCAGAGAGTTTCTTTTGGTGTGAAAGTACCATACTGGATTTTTCCAGCTGAGCAGAAATATGCTCAGCATTTTAGAGAGCAAAAAATAAACCCAGAAACTGTCACTCAAATAAAGAAATCATATACACATTTGTTATTGCAAAGAAGAGTTCAAAATATTTTATGATTCTCATTGTGGCTTCTTTTTGATCCATGGGTTATTTAAAATATATGGATATTTTTCCAGTTCCCTTGCATTTTTGACTTTTAGTGTAATTTATTGTGGCCAAAGATATACTCTGTATGATTTTAACCCTTTGAAGTTTGTTGAAAATTGATTTTGAAGCTCTGTTATTGCATGCATAAAAATTTAGTAATATGACTTCTTTGTCTTGAATTAAAACTTTTATCATTGTGAAATGATCCTGCCTTCTTTCTCTTCTCCTGCCCTATCTTCTCCCCCTCCCTTGCTGCTTCTTTCCTCTCCTCTCCCTCCTCTTCTCCTTCCACATACTATACATACATTGCTCTCTACAAAACAAAGAAGTTGCCTTTTACCAAAATAATTAATCCAATTGATTTGAAAGAAAATGTAACGATTTACAAAAACCAGGTCAATCTCATGAAAACAAACCCCAGCTTATATCTCACATGACTCCACATGCTGGGTCCATTCAGGCAGTAGGAACTTGCTGATAGGGCTGGTTTGCCATTACACACAGCTCTTCCTTTGCGGTTGATAATAGGGCTGCTAACCACATAATATCTTCATTTACCAATATGGCAGGAGAAACCACTTTGTATGAACTGTCCTAGCACAAGAATTTTTCTGTTAATTTGGTGTAGGTTTTTCAAAACAGGTTCAATATTATACTGAATTTCATTCTTGGCAAATGGATACTTCCCTAGCACTGAAATGCAGTGACATGGTCTTATGGATTCTACACCAGTTAATGGATGGCTACTGCCCTAGATGCTTTTATTGATGGCATGAGCTAGGATTGTCTTTCTGAACAGCTACTGATTAGAGGTTCTTCTCTATCAATATAAGGCATGTTTACGGAGCTCTGAGCCTGTGCCAGGCATTATAAAATTGTATTTCATCACAGTAATTTTGTCTGAACTTTTAAGGAAGGAATTAAATTGGAGGACACAAATAGTCATTGCTCAGGGAAGCAGAAACAC
>NW_007732387.1:125591-126666 GCF_000696425.1 Galeopterus variegatus | reverse complement strand
CGGGAGCGCTGCCGCGCTTCCCAAGCGGCGCACTATCCAGTGCGCCACCAGGCCGGCCCGGGAATTGACATTTAGAGATGGTAAGTCACTTGTCCAAGGTCCCTTTTGTGGTGGCAGAGTAGGTACTTGTATATAGTGGAAAGAGCATGGTGTCAGAGAGATCTGAACTCAAGTTCCACCATCTCTGCCATTTCCTAATGCTGTGACCTCGGGCGACAGGTTTCTTAAATATATCTGAGCCTGTTTCCTCATCTGCCTTAGCTTTGTTGCAGGGTTACTGACAGCATTGAATGAACGAGAGGGCATGGAAGTGTCCATAACCTTAAAAGTGTTGTGTAAGCATGAGTCACTCTTATTTAACCTTGGGGAGGAGGTGACACAGCTTGTAAACCACAACAAAGCTGGTTCTAACTAGCACATGCTGCACACTCTTGAGTGTGTTACTTGAGATCTTTGGGTCTCTGTCTCCTCACTTGTAAAATACGTATCATAACATGACTGTGTATCACGAGTATTGACCAACATGACAGAGGTGAAGTACGGAGCACAGCAATGCTTGCAGGTGGCACTTGGTGGACATCAAGTCTCCTCTCTCGAGCTTGCAGCCTGGGGTCTATGTTAGGACAGTACTGCCTCCATAGAAGAGCACTGAATGATTCAGTGTAGTGTGGGAGAGCCATCTTGGACTAAGCAAGTCATTCCAAGGATGAGGAATTTGAGACCCAGAGAGCTTAACCAACTTACCCAGGTCACAAAGCTAATGGCAGAGTTGGAAGATGAACCCAATTCTGATGTCAACTCTGGTACCCCCCCCCCACTATATCACAGTATTAGTAGCATTGTTTGTACCTGTTCTGACCTTGTGAAAATATTTTTATTAAGAACCCATTAGTGCATGTAGATAGCATTGCTAGTGCAGTTGAATTACACCGGAACAGTTCTATCACCAATAGCCAGGTGCGGGCCTTCAAGCATAGAAAGATTTCTTTGAGTGTCTTGGGTTAGTCTCTGTGGAAGAACCACAGAAATTATTTGGTCTCTGTGCCTAGTATTCAAACCTGTGCTCCCTTAGAAA
>NW_007732387.1:123100-123915 GCF_000696425.1 Galeopterus variegatus | reverse complement strand
AAAAAAAAAAGTGTTGATTCTGTCCAGAGGCTTCACGGGCAAACCCATTTCCTTGCTCTTTTTGGCTTCTCGAGGCCACCTGCATTCCTTGGTTCATAGTCCTTTCCTGGCATCATTCCCACCTCCTGTTTCTGTCATCTCATCTCCTGCCAAGATAACAAAGATGCTGTTTTATATTTCCTTCTATTGGCTTTACATTTTCCTTCATTCTTTTAGTTCCCTAGTCTTTCTAAAATCACCTTTGCATATGATATGAAGAAGAGATCTAACTTGATTATCTCCTATGCAATAACCAGTTTTCTTAATTTTATCTCACGAACAACACATTCTTTCTCCACTCTCTTGTGCCATCTCCGTCACGTGGCAAGTCTCCCTATGCACATGGATTTNTGAAATCCAATGAAAATGACGTATGTAATCATTGACTCTTGGCACTTCATGATATATGAAGAGTAATGTCTATATATGCTAGAGAGCCATTTTTAGCATTTACTATAAATTATAAAGGGATAAATAGTGCATTTATGTATAGGGACTGGGTAACATATTTGAAATACCAAATGAAGTTTTTTGTTAAATTTATAATTACAGCAAAATGTGCAGTGCTGTGAGAATATTTCCATGGTCATAAAATAATAGAATTTACACAATACTTTATGGTTTACAAAGTCTTTCCATGTGCAGACACAATTGCCAATGGAAGCTCCCAACTTCAGAGATTCTGTGGTCTCTGACCTTTCCTACGTTACATAGCCCTGTTGTGTTTTCAGTCTTTATGATGTGTTTTTAGTTTAAATCCTTAATTCTGGAGAAGA
>NW_007732387.1:115600-121900 GCF_000696425.1 Galeopterus variegatus | reverse complement strand
TGTTCTTGGTCTTTCCTGCCCTTGTCAGTTGGCTCTCAGGAGATAATCTGAAACTCACTTAGATCAATAGGGTTTAATTGATTATTCTCCCAGTGATATTTGCATTCACCTTTAACTAACGATGTGCACCCGTAAGCTGGGCAGTGATCCCTTTTGGAACCCCTAAACTTGCAATTTGTATTCCATTTATGCACAATCTCAGCTTTAGAAGTAAGGAAAGGACTCCAACAGAAATAGAAAATTTGGTTAGGTATACCTGTCATTAATTTTTTAAAAAAAGTATTGTCACCAGTTTGCCTCTAGTGAGTACAAAATTCACTGCAATTGTTGTCCCATTGCTTTAGCCCCAATAGGCTGTCTCTGCTGTGAGACTTTTGATGATAAGTGGGAAGGTGGTCATCTATCGTCACCTTCCTCCCCTCCAGGACTCCTGCAGGAGAGGAGGTACCTGAGAGCAGAGGAAAGTCCCCAGAAGGCTGCATCACCCACCAGTGCATGTCCTGCCTTCCTTGCCCAAAGCCCATCTAAGACTCAGACATGGGAACTTTGAAGGTCATGCCCTTGGATATGGCCAAGGTAGTTACAACAGCCTATAAAATACTTTCCTCTGGGAGGTATCCAGCATTCTCAAAGGAAACTATGGTCTTATCTGGCTTTTCTGAAAGGTAACCAATTGCAAAAGAGGTTCGTTCCAGCTAAATCAGCAAATACAGTGGAAGCATCATTTGACTGAGACTACTATAGCTGTTCAGTTGTAAAGAACATGATGGTTGTTTGGGTTAAATTTTACTTAAAATGATTCAACTTAAGCTTTGAAAAAAAGCTTAGGTCAACGATTAGTCAGCACCTAGTTTCTGCCAAGTGTGGACTGAACTTTCCAAAGCCATGTTGGAGTTGGAAAGAACCAATGGGAAAAATGAAGCAAGGGTCATCCTGAGTTCAGCTCAGGATTTGGGGAGTGCTTTCCAACACTCTGCTGTCCCGGACTGCCCACAGAACAAGCTGGACAAAATGATTAACACTACCATATGCATTGGGGACACATTCAGCCATTTCAAAAATGTCCTGATTGTGACAAGAATGCATCTGTCAACCATGGATCAAGAGGAAAATGATCACACTTTATAGCAGATTTTGGACATTCACTGCTTGCTTATGGTGAAAGTCTCAGAAAGTTACTTGTGAAGCTGAATGATTTCTACTCTGCCCTTCCTAGTTACCTTGAACCTCTTTAAAGACAATGTCTTACTTGTTTGACTCCCCAATACGCAGCAGAATACCCAATGCACAATAAATGCTTAATTAATATTTGTTAAATGATAAGATAATCAGCAGACTAAAGCAGGGAGCAGCTTCATCATCTGACTATGCCATGAAGCCCCTCAGTCTGATTGGAAATGCAGACATAAGATCATTGGAAAAAAAGAAAAAAGTCTTCTAACTTATCGTCAATTATGTACATGCTTAAAAACCAGAGGAGAGTGCGGTATGTAAATGTAGCTGGTTTTTTTTTTTTTTATACTTTCTCTCTTTCTTCCTGTTTCCCTCCTCTCCTCCCTCCCTGTCTCTGTGTGTGTCTCAGTTCCTAAAGAGTATGTCAACTCTTTAAAAAGCCCTCTGCTGCCCTCTTGTGGATATCTGTTGGTAAGCAGGCATGCTCCTCAAAGCTAATGGAATCTGGGGCTGGCAAAATGGTTCACAGAGGGAATGGGTGGGATTATCACCTGACTCCCACCAGTGCGCGAGAGTCTCTGGAGGCAGCCAAGACATTGACATACAGTCACAGCTATGCTAGTTCTTTGATTTAATTTGATAGACTCAGCTAGTTTTCTGTTGCTGGTAGCATATGACTAATTTTTCCTCTTTTCTTATCTGAGTCCCAAGGTTTGTAGTCAAGGCAGAAAGCAAAAGCATTTTGTTCATTAAAATGTACGAAGCTGCTCCATGCAGTCGACTCCTCACTTTGGAAAGGGGTGGCCTGCCCCCTGCTGGATTGATACTAGGTGGGATCAGAATGGTCCTTCACCAATCATCCAAATTGACCTTCAGTCTGGGCACCAGGGTGTTACTGTGGCCTACTTCTGTTTCTCTCCCCCTACACCCACAAGGCTGGGCATACACTTTTAAAAATTATAATAGTAACACATTTTTATTTGTACGTACTTTAGAAAAAGCAGATAGTAAAAGAAAGATAATAAAATCACCTATGAATCTAAACATGCTGTCACAATGTCAATGGTTTGCATGGCATCATCTTATATGTATATACATCTCTGAAACATTGTATCCTGTTACAGAAGTATTTTATGTCACTCTTTTCGCACAATGGCATATCGCAAGTGTTTTTCTATGCAATGATATGCAGCACATCATGTTTTTAAATGCTGTGCAGCCTTTCTCATGCTCGCATCAGTGCTTTGGCATTTGGGTTTCCCTTTGTGAGGACAGGAAAACTTAAGAGGTGTCTTTCTGGTGGACCCCCTGTTGTCATTAAAGCCTCAGCTCTAATACTGCCACCTCAACGTGGCTTTCCCTAGCCCCAAACTAAAGAGTCTCCTCTGTCACTTGTCATTTCCTTCATGCCACGAGTCACTGGCTCTCTGAAACTATCTTGTTCATTTATTTGTTTGCTTGTTTTGGGGTCTTCCTGGAGTAGAATGTAGGCTTCCTGAGGGCTGAGACCTTCTCTGTCTCCATCACCCTCTCCTCAGGGCTTAGAGTAGGATCCTATTCAGAGTATTTGCTCAGTTAATATTTTTTCACTCCCTGACTGAATCCATTCAATGTCTAGGCCAATGTACCAAATGCATTCAAGCAATTTCTTATTTCAGAGCTCTCGATCATACCCAGTTTTTAATATTTTCACCATTACAAGAATGTCCTCGTGCCCTTGGATGGTTCTTTGCTCCCTCTCAGCCTTTCAAATGCAAAAATTTTAAACATACAGAAAAGAAGAAAGAATTCAGCAATGAACACCTATATGTTCAGAGCTCTCGATCATACCCAGTTTTTAATATTTTCACCATTACAAGAATTCCTCGTGCTCTTGGATGGTTCTTTGCTCCCTCTCAGCCTTTTAAATGCAAAAATTTTAAACATACAGAAAAGAAGAAAGAATTCAGCAATGAACACCTATATGTCACCTCTCGCGGAGTGACGGAGATGCAAAAGATTACTCAGAGCCCAGGTATTCAGAGCAATGAGAAGCCCGAAGGGACTGCACCAAGGGAAAAATCCTTCAAGAGAGGAGAGCCCAGGCACAGGCCTGAGTCAGTATTTGCTTTAGTTTTTATTGAAAAGACAAGAAAGTTACAGAAGAAAAACAAATGGTTAATCAATCCTAGTGAAAACATAAACAGGCTGGTTATATGACAGTCTTCATTAAAGTATGTGTAACTTAAAATAGTTCAAGCAATTTACCATCAAAAGGAGTCATAAAACTAAGCTATGGGATGTATGAAAAGAAACAATGAGATAATCACCAAAGTGCCTAACTCCCTAAGAAACTCAAAGAAACAGCTTAGGGCAAGATGTGGAACACCCCCCAAGCACCAACTAGCAGAATATCCTTGAAGATTTTAGCTCACATACTTTCCCATCATTTAGGCTTAGCTGCACCAAGGGCAACTGCCCCCAGAGCAATCACTTTTCACTGTGTTTCAATTCTCTTATCTACATCAAAGGCTTTAGTCCTGTGAAGGTTTTCTGGTCTTTCTTAATCTTAGCATTTCTATGTGTTTTCCTAAAGGGTTGGGCTTTGGCCCCCTAAACTAGAGGCTTTTGCCTCCTATATTAAGGACTTTAGTCCTCTAAACTACAGGCTTTGGCCTTCTACATTAAAGACTTTGTCCTCTAAACTACATGTGTTTTATTTCTATCTTGTTAATAACTTCTTAGTCAATATCATCTGCACCTACATCTTTTATTAAGATGAAAAAACTTGTTAATTTTGTAACCCATTTAGTTTCTCTCTCTCCACTTATTTTCTTTGCTAAACCATTAGAAAGTAATTTATAGACTTTATGATACTTCACCATTAAATATTTCAGCATGTATCTTCTAAGTACATTCTCCTAAATAAACACAGTGCTATCAGCACACCTAGGAAACATCATAATAATTAGTAATAATTCTCTAATATAATCTGGTAATCTTCACATATTTAAATTTCTCCAATTGCCTCCAAACCTTCTATAGCTGTTTTATTTATTTATATTTTTGAGCCAGGATAAAGCCAAATTTCATACCTTGTATTTGTACATCTGTTTAGATTCAATCTAGAATAGCTGCCCTGTTTTTTCTTTTTTTTCCTTTTTGTCTTTTTCGTGACTGGTAATGGGATTGCAACCCACGGTGTTGCGCTCGTACCACGACCGGCAACGGGATCGCAACCCTCGGTGTCACGCCCGCACCGCGCTCAACCAGTGAGCGGACCGGTCTCTATATGGGATCCGAACCCTCGGCGGGAGCGCCGCCACGCTCCCAAGCGCCCCACTCTACCAAGTGCACCACCGGGCCGGCCCAAGCTGCCCTGTTTTTAAAATTTGTTATTCTTTTTTTTAATCACATTGACGTTTTGAAGAATTTACATCAGTTTTCCTATAGTATGCCTCTCAGGATCTGCCTACTTATTTCCTCATGGTATAGTTACCTTGTTCTTTCCCCTGCATTTCTCATACACTGGAAGCTCGATGTAGATACTTGCTCACATTATGTGATTATAATCACCTACAGTCATGATTCTTTTTGGGACAATTCACATTGTCCCAAATTTGTCCACGAGATACCCCTTTAAGCTAGCTTCTGTACCTTTTTTGTATGACCGTGTTAATCTTAGAGTGTGTTTTTGCTTCCTGGCACAAAAGTATGTCATGACCACACCTTGTGTTTTCCCTCTACACCTGGAATCTGAGCTTTCTCCAGGGAGTACTGCTTTATCTTTCTTTCTTCTTTTTTTTTTTTGGTAAAAATTATTTGAAAACAAAAATCTAGGTGCTGGATTTGCTCATTACTATTAGGGTGATATTGCCTCAAAGACCTTTTAGACATCTAAACTTAAGGGTACTTCAAAAGTCATGGAAAGATTTGTATTACCTTTCAATTCTATTTTACCATGAACTTTGTGAAGAACCCTCATGTACATGTATGCATATTTTCAATTCAAATTTATATTACAAGGTTTTTTCTTAACTTATTTTATTTTATATTTGTATTTTAAGCACTCACTTACCAAAATGCATGGAGAGAAAAGATCTACTTGGCGTATTGCAGCAAGGGAGAATACATACCACAGAGGACCATGGGCTTCTCAAAAGTGAGGAGTTAGGGAGCATACAGGTTTTGAGGATCAGACACAGGATGGTTTTGGCAAAGATTGGTCAGAATTTATAAACTAGATATATTGCTGACACAGTGGTTTTACTTGTAGAACTCATTGGTCCCTGATGCGTTGCTATTAGATCAGTAGATGGGTGGTCTCTTCTAGAACTTGTGGGGCTGAATGAGCTGGTGTTAAAAGAGTTTGATCTTAGATAGTTTGTCTTGCCTGTTATGATTTGGTACAGTTTATCTATTTCTTGAATCATAGTAGTTTTGCAAGTTGTGTTTTATATGTTAATGATCAATTTCCCCATCTGGACCTAGCTGCCAACAGGATTATTTATTTATTTTTTAAACACCGTTATCGAGGTGTTATTCATATGCAAAAACCCTACACATTTGTTATATACAATTTTATGGGTTGTACATATGCATATACCCAGGAAATACTCACCACAATCAAGGCAATAGACATATTCGCCACCTCCAAAAGTTTCCTTGTGCCTCTTTTATTGTTATTTTCTGTTTTTAGTTTTTAGTTTCATAATGACACTTAACTACCCTCTTAACGAATTTTTCAGTGTATTTTTAAGTGTATGTTCATTACGGCCATGTATTTAGATTACTAATACTGAGATTAAAACACACATTGTACAGCTGTATAAAATATTCTTTTTTATGTCATTTTTTCTGTAAACTTTTTTCTATTAAAAACTTTTCTTTTGCTTTTTAAATTTTTATTAAAAACAAAGGGGTCTCTCTGCTTCCATCATCTTCCAATGAGAGACCCCTGGGTCATTGTCGCCACCACCAAATGGACTTTCGACTTTCTAGCCTCAGAAACTGACACCTAATTCTCAGAACTGGAAAGGATCTGAAATCTAAGGCACCTAATCTAAGGAAGTGGAGTCTCTGGCTGGAAGGGAGCAAGATGGCGACGGGTCTGGAGCGGGCGTGCCAGAGGACAGAGCGAGCCTGAGA